>NW_017676824.1:0-38579 GCF_001879085.1 Nicotiana attenuata
GTCCCTTTTCTTGGACGTACACCAGACTGTAAAGCCTTATTAGTAGCTTGCAAGGCTTCAAAGTTCATAACCATACCACTGTTGATGCCTTCCTCGATCCTTTCTCCTAGCTTGATGATGTCAGAGAATTTGTGGCCTTCGATCATCATCAGTCTCTCATAATACTGTGGATCTTAGGCCCGAACGAAGAATTTGTTCATTTGCTCTTCTCCCAAAGCAGGCCTAACCTTAGCAGCTTCTGATCTCCATCGAGTAGCATACTCACTAAAGGTCTCTTTGGGTTTCTTCTTCAAGTTTTGAATATAGAACACATCTGGTGCATTCTCTGTGTTGAACCTGAATCTGTCCATAAAATCAGACGCCATGCTTACCCAGTTCGACCACTTTTTTGGATCTTGGCTAATGTACCAAGATAAAGCATCTCCCTTCAGGCTCCTCATGAAAAGCTTCATGCGGATTTTCTCGTCTCTTCCCACTCTGACCAGCTTGTCACTGTATGTTCTCAAGTGGACCCTTGGATCCCCTGTACCATCAAACTTCTCGAACTTGGGAGGTTTGTAGCCCTCGGGCAGTTCGACGTCGGGCTGTATGCAAAGATCTTCATAGTTTAGCCCCTCAATTCCCTTACTACCTTCAACGCCTTGAATTCTGCTAGTCAACTTTTTAAGCTCTTCGGCCAGATTTCTGATGAGCAAGTCCTTATCATCGGACTCGGGTGTGCCTGAGATGCGCTGGGTGGAGTGTGGCACAGTCTCCATGTAGATGGGGGTATTATGTTGGGAGTGGCAGTGGTCATTTGTTGAGTTCTGGAGTTCTGGGATGAGCAGTGGGGTGTTATTTGAGGTATGGCAGGTATTGCAGTGGTGGTGAGGAGCGGGATGGTTTTGTTGCTTTGGGATATTTTGCGGAGGTACAGGATTCTGAGTATTTGGGAAAGTAACCTCTGGAGTGGTGAGGGAAAATGACAGATTTTCCAGATTCCGGACTTGATCAAGTTCTTCCTGAAACATCAATAGCTTTTGTTCTAGTTGGGATGCATTTTCCTTGGGGACCAGAGTACTATGAGTGACCTCTACCCATTCAGTTGAGTTGTTCGAATCTTCCATTTTTCCTTTGTTTTTGTGTCTGAGAGGACTGGGAGGAGGAGTAGGTGGAGGGCCCTTGGATCTCGTAAAATATGATAATGTTGCCAGAGTTCACGAACTAACCTTTGGGGAGGGGAATAAATAAAGAAAAAGTAAAACAAAAAAGGTAACAAGTCAGTGAGGATCATAAAAAAATGTTGCAATATTTAAACATATAGTGCTGGAATATAAAGCGTGTCCTAATTTGGGAACCTCGTTGTGCCTGAGGTAGGCCTAGCGACAAATTGATTTGGAGATTTAGGATGCTAAATGCCTCATTTTATTGATAAAAGTAGACGAATCCCAAAACGACACTAAATAACAGGAAATAAAAATGTCACTAGTGGCCATAGACCTTATTACATTTTATAAAGCAGAAATGAAAACTCCCATTTATTTGGTTCCAGAAGGACCTTCCCCAGACTCGGCATCTTTGGCTCCATCGAACAGCTTCACCAGCTCGCGAAGTCCCAGCAACAGTTAGGCTCTGGCTAGGTGCCCTCCCTCGTTTCCTTCAGGATTCTAGCAATCCTTGATCCTTTTAAGAAATTTCCTTTCTAGCTCAACTAAACCCCGCTCCAAGTATCCCAGTCCCTTGTTGGCACTGACAGCCATGTCTTTCCATTCTTCAATCAGCCTTTGGTTGGCTTCTTGTATTTCACGGTGCTCACTTTCACATTCCGAATCCTCTTGTGCAGTTGGTTATACTTGACCTGTGCTTCAGCCTTTTCATCGATGATCCTGTGACCTCGAACAAACCCGGGTTGACCCAGACCATTGTGATTATCCTCCATCCAACCGGAATAGTAAGGAGTACAACCAGCGTGGTATCTATTTGGTTCGATTGTATATTTTCCCATGACGATCTTGCAATGCCACATATGCTGAACTTGGCACTTGCAAGGACTATTGTCAGCCCGGAAATGACTCATCTTGTCGACCCTGGGTACAATTTGCTTTCTACCAGCTTGCCTCATAACTCGGAGAGGGACGTAAGGGTACGTTCCTCTCAGACCGATTAATATCAGAAAAGGTGCGTCTCCGAATCGGGCGATGAATTCTTCAGTTGGAAACCATTCGAACATCCATTGTATTTGCTCCTCGGTCAGATTATCAAATAGCTTGAACCATCCTTTGGCATCCTCTGACTGAGCAAACATATCAGGGATATAATTCATTCGCTTTGGGTGATGGAAAGCGATATGATCGTCCCAGTCCCTTCGTTGAATCTCTCGTCGATATTCACCCTTTTGTAGATGTTCCATGAGCCACAGCTGAAGTAGCAAATTGCAACCCTCGAAGTGACTAGCTCCCCGTTGACATTTCTCTAAGGCCCGGTATATTTCTATGACAATCATGGGCACAATGCTGAATGGTTTCCCTCCAATTCCTTCCATAAGAGTTTTGGTGACCATAGCTAGCCTAGTATTGATTCTTGATTTCTTCATTGGAAACACTATCATCCCCAAGAAACCGAACATGAAGACAAAGACTCGTCGGTGAATATGCCCCAATGATGTAAGGGCAAACTCATCAGGATAAGTACGGTAAGATTTGCTGTGACCGTACCTCTCGTACAAATAGTCAAAGGGAATGCATGACTCTTTCAAACATGTCAAGTCTGGATTCCTCTTTAGACCCATCATTTTGAGAAAACCTCTACCTTTGCGATTTTCCGGCATTAACAAACTCGGAGTTTCCCATTGTATACCAGCCAGTCCTCCTATTTCCTCGAGCAGGGGTGTCATCTCATTGTCTCCGAAATGGAACACAGACCTATCACAATCCCAGAATAGAGTAGCAGCTTCTATGATCTTGTTGTTGGGTTTAATTTCCAAGAGAGAGGGTAGGTTCTGCAAATATTTCCGGATGAGAGTCTGATCACTGGAGTGAAAATCCTTCCACCAGCATAGCAGTTTGGGGTGGATGTTGGTGACCATGCCAAATCTGGGGACTTCGTGCCTCATGTTTCTGCAAGACAAAGGGTTAGGCCCTTACCCCCATCAGACTCGACTATTAAATATCAATAATTGGCATAGAAGACTTTAGTTCTCCAAATAAATGCACAAAACGTGGTAGTGTCTGTTTAGGTATTAGGAAAACCTAGTGGACTTTGGACATGGCTATCTTAAGGAGTCATTATGCGGAAAACATAACTGACTCTGCTACGTTTGGCCATGATGCATGCACAATTAAACAGAGCAAGGTTTCTATGGGGTATTAAACTGGTACCCTTGAGCGGACAACTCAAGAGGGAAAGGCGCGGAACGTCGACCATACCGTTGATTGAGTAGTTTTATCGCAAATATGCCTTTGCTGGATTTAGAGGGTGATAACATCGGAAGAGCGCAATCACTCATTATAAGCGTTGCTATGGTATTTTGCTTGGCACGAGTGGAATATGATGTTGAAGACATGCTTATGCAATAATTAAAACAAGTTGTCACGTATTTGCACGTTCATAAAGTAATAATTACAGTAATTCAAAACAGTAATAAAGGAATGCAATAAAGGAAAGCAGTAAAGAAATAAGGGAAGGGAACAAAAGACAAGTCAGTTTTGTAGTAGTAGAGGGAATTAAATGCTTAAAGGGATTAAACAGATAAAGGCACATAAGAATGTAAAGTCACAGTAATAGTTTGAAATGGTAAAAGCCTAAAAGAAATTTCCCAGCAGAGTCGCCATGCTGTTGCGCCCCCTTTTTCTCGCGAAATCGGGTATATGACATTTGGGAAGACAACTCGTTCCCATTTGGGAATTGGGTTTTGAATTGAAGAGTCGCCACCTAATGATTAAAGTGTATTTGGACACTAAGAAAGGTTTTGAGTCAAAGTAACCAGAGATTGGGTAAGGGCTTGAAATTATCCCAAGAGGAAGGTGTTAGGCACCCCTTAGGATCCACTAGTGTGGTTCCCGGCCAAACTATTATTGTGGTTTAAGTGCAAATAACACATAGGCAAATAAAACTTCAAGTAAGAGGGGATTTTCACATAATGATTACAAATAAGCAAAGTTAGAAAGAACGAAAGGGATGCTGATTTTTCCTTAAAGAAATAGTTTTAAAAATTTGGAAAAAAAAGAAGCAAAGAATCGAAGAAACAAAGGGAAGAGGGGGGTCCTAGGTTTATGAATAATATGGATCACCCCACACAACCTCCGGTAATCACTCCTCAGTGAGGGTATACACGTGATGTTATCGCGTGGTCATCATATCCATATCTACCCTTTCCCACCCCGTTAAGGTATTAAAGCGCGAAATGGTCTCGTTCACTTATTGCATGCTATTACCCGCCCCAATCCTATCAGTCCAGGAGGCAGTTAGGACTACTAATCCTAAAGGGAAGGGATATTAGGCTTGTTTATAGTTCCAAAGGCAAAAACTCTAGGCGACATACAAAAACACGTATATCGAGTTGGGGGAAAACACATAAACAAGTGAAGGGCTCAGATAGACATCCTTTAAACCAAAGAAAGCACATAATTTAGCATGACTTACACATACTGTTTAATGGTCTGATTAAACTTAAAGGTTGAGGCAAACTGATTTATTACATAGTTCAGATAAGAAGCCCGAAGCAGGCCTGCCTGTTGGTTGTAGCTAATAAAAACTGATTCAGTTTATAATTTTACCCTAAGGCTTGCCTAAGTGTTGGACGAGGGTCCTATAAGCATGATATCTACTGATTTCAGAGACAATGAAATAAACTGAATGCGTACTGGTTAAGAAAGGTTGCCAGATTATTAAAGGAAGACAAGTTTTAGCAAAAGGTTATAGGTTCTGCCAATGGTAACACATCGTTATTACTGGTTTTAGACTTATAAGCGAGTAAAGCGATTCAGACTTGATTAATAACTCCTATAGACATGCTTCCTATGCATGTTGATTTTAAACCCCTTTTAACAGACATGGTAAAATGCAGAAAACCTATAAGCATGATATCTAGGTGCTGAATTTCATTTAAAGTCTATGAACATGATATCTACTTGAAGTTGATTGATTAAGATCTATAAACATGATTGCATGATGAAGAGTGTGTATGCAAGATTCAGAAAGACCTATAGGCAAGTTATCTATATGAGAGTGCAGAAATTCAGAAACTCCTATAGGCAAGTTATCTATATGAGAATGCAGAAATTCAAGTTATCTATATGAGAATGCAGAAATTCAGAAACTCCTATAGGCAGGATATCTACCCCTTTGCATACATGGTTACCCCTCCCTTTTTTCACTAGCCTTCCCCGAGAGTTTTATTACAAAGTTATTACAGCCCAGAAAAAGAAGTAAAGTAAAGAAAATACATCAGAAATAAAAAATACAACCAAGGAGCCTGATTCAGACTTCCTGTATGAAGTATGACGTAAACCAACTCCAAGAGATCATATTTCAAAGCCTTTCTCCCATTTGGGGTGTGTCAAAGTTCCCTAAGAGTCTCATATGAACTCATGGCAGTGCTTACACCCAAATGTATCACCTGATTAAGATATAGTGCAGTGTGGAAGGGCCAGCCCTCAGGTGTCCATGTTTAGAGGGAACTCAAAGTCCCAAGGCAAGGATCACAAGAGGGGGGCAGAACTTAACGACTAAGAGAGAGTGCAAGTGCAGAAGCAGAATTCTTAAAGGGGAAAGGGAAAAGGGAAACGGCTTAAATCAGAACACATAAGGGTATATGGGAATGGAGGAGTTGCAAGGGGCAAAAAGGGCAGGCTGATGGGCATACCCAGCAATGGGAGATGCTGGCACACCCTTAGGCCTGTTAGAACATATTGTTTAGAGGTTAAGACCCCCATGGGTCAAACTTAATTCATGGAAAACAACTTACATTGCCATGCTTTAAGTCATAACTCAAAACACATAGGGGTGATAGGGGAATGGGGGTTCATAACAAACAAAACATAAGGAAATCAGCATGCTAATTTAAGTTGTGAGATATACAGAAACATCAAGCAAACATGGACACACAAGCAGTAAATACACATTGTTGTAGTGCTAAAAATTAAATCCGGACATACCAGTTTCAGAGAAACAAACAAGGAAAAAGCAGTATGTCTTGTAAACGAGCCACAATGCAGACAAGAAGAGAATATTATTGTGTGTGAGTATGAGTTCAGAAGGATTCTGAATTGTGTGTGAGTAGGAGTTTAGAGGGATTCTGAAGAAAAAAAAACTCTCTCCCTCTTTTTGTGAAAGAGTCATGCATTTATAGTGTTGAAAACCGGGTGAAAATAAGGTAAGAAAATAGTTATGGAACTGAGTACCAATCAAGGATCAATCACACAAGACTTCCTTTAATTAAGGAATTTAGATTCAAACGGGTCAAAACTATTTGAGGAAAGAAATTAAATATGCAGTTTGTGCCCAGCATGTAATTAGGGGCGAATACATAAAAGGTTATTTAAGGACAGGGTTTTGAAGTACATGGCTATACAAATAAGGTAAGAAAATCAATTGACAACCAGTAAATCAAAGAATCAGGGATCTTGTAGTTACTGACCCATGAATGAATCAAGTCGCAAAAGCTGAGGAGGGTTCTAACTTAGGTCGAGTCACAGAGAAAATCAGCAAACAATGGAAAGAAATCAATCAGACCATATTCAGAGGGAAGTATGAACTAATCACAAATTTGAAAGCCACTTTACAGGGAAGTTCGTCATTTATAAGGAGCATACGGACATGTTAAGCATGAAAGAAGATTGTCGTGTCATTGTAAAATCAGTAGAAAAATCCAGTGTAGAAGAGTTTAGCAAAAGTCAGAATCATATGAAAACAAGGATGTCCAAACTCAGTTCAGAGACTCGAAGTTGGTCTGAAAGAGTTAGGGGTTTTGAAATAAAACCCTAGTTCAAACAAATCACATAACCAAACTTGGGAGAACCCCCAAATTCTAGGGTTTCCACCATAAATCGAGTACAAAGATGAGAAGGCAAGTGATCGAAACAGGCTCAGAGGTCTCAAAGAAGAACTGAAACCTCTTGTATGTTTCTTTCAGCAGCAGAAACTCATGAGAAAACAGCGATAGCAAGTAACACGCAGAACATAGTAGAAGGACTCAAAGAAAATAGAGTAGAAGAAGCTAATACGAAACATAATGGAAAAATTGATAAGAACAGTAGAAGAAACATGCTAAGATGTTTTTAGAAGACACTTAAACAGAGCTCAGCAGATGGAACTTAATGAGAAAAACTTTAAGAACAGGGATAATACAGTAGAAGAAATACACAAAAAGGCATACGAGAACACAATACAGTAGAAGAAGTATACATGAACACAGTAGAAGAAAAATACAAAAGCACAGTAGAAGAAAAATACAAGAACACAGTAAAGGCAAATACACACAAAAGGAAAAGGAAAGTTAGAGAACATTTACATATTTTCAGAAAACCCTAGATCGGAAAAGAAATGATTTTGAAAGTAATTTTTGAAAGAAAAGTCAGGAAAATCGTTTAAAAGCTTAGGGAACGCATAGATACACAGCGGATCTAAAGGAATCAGAAAAACCTCGAAGGGTTAGGGTTTCAAAAGAACCTTAGTAGTGATAAAGGCTTTGAAAAGTCATCGATCTAAGTCGGAGAAGTCCAAATCGGGCTCGAGCAACCATGGTACGCCGGAGTAAAACCGGAGATGGCCGTGGAACTTGAATCGAATGAAGCCTGGACCAAACCTCGTCGTGGCCAGGCCTTGAATCTTCAAAAATCAGGCGCGTGGGAGTCATAGGAGGCCGGTGTAGGGCTTCCATAACCTTGGAAGCCATGGATTCCGGTGGCTTTCAGGGTGAAAGTGGTGGCTAGGGTTTGAGAAGCTTCGAGAGAGTTTGAGATAATGGAGGGTTCAGAGGCGGCTGGTAGGTGGAAAATGAGAAGGGTTTGGGGTCATTTGGAATTAATTAAGGAAAGGGGAACGTGAGCCGTTGATCTGTTAGGGGGGCCGGGTGGGTCGTTTAAATGGGTTATGGGTCGGGTAATTTTAGGAATTGGGTTCAATTGGGTTCAGTTGGGGTAGAATTTAGGCTATAATCTAAATGAAATCTGGCTAGATTTTAAATAGCCATTTTTCCCATTTATTTTATAAAAAATAGCAAATTAAATTCTGGAAATAAATTGAAAGTACTAAAAATGATTTATAACATATAAATATTAAATTAGAATACTAGAATCAATTTTGTAAGCATAAAATGCAATTAAATCTTAAAATAGGCTAATGTTGCAATTATATGCAATTTAGCTTCAAAATACTAAATAGATTTGTAAAAATATACAAAAATTATGCTAGCTACATTTTAGTATAAATATAAAATTCCAATAACTAAATTACCAAAAAATAATAATTTTGAAAATAATCATTGGGCTTTTATGGATGAAAAAGGGAAATAGATCAGTTTAAAACCTTAAAAAATATGAGAAAATAATAAAATGCTTGGACATAATTATACATACATATATATGCTATTTTGAAGATATTCTGCATATAAAAAAAATAGACAGGGAAAAATTGGGTATCAACAAGGCTCTTCCACTTTGGCTTTCTTGGATTTCGGGGGATGAATCGGCATCCTCTTACGTATTTTCTTCTCTTCATCAGGTTTCGGGGAATTCGCTTCACCAAGAGGTGCTTCCCTTATCAAGAAGACCTCCCCCATACCTGCAAAAACATAAATACAGGGAATGAGGACTTTGTCAATGATAGTTCTTCCGTGAGGTACGATTACAGCAGAAGTAAAGGCTTACCATAGTCATTGGCTTCCCATCAAGCCTGGGACAGAACGCGCCACACACGCTCAACGTATGGGCAAATTGAATCCAGCTGGTTGACCCAACCCGCGAGATCCTTAATCCCATTAGGATACACTGCGACGGCTGCATCAGGAAAGGAAGTCAGTTGGTAGGAAAATGTACCCGAAAAGAAACAAGAGAACATTTAATTAGCATATCTACTTATGTTTCATGTTCCACGGATCGGGGAACAGCATCCTTTCCGCTGGGATCAGGTCCGAAGTCCTAACTCGGATGAAATGGCTCATCCACCCTCCATTCCTAACCTCATCGGTACAAGCAAAAAGGGCTCTCAAGGAGCGATAGTGGAGCTTAATCAGGCCCCCACGGAAGAGTCAGGGAATGTATATTCTAACCAGGTGATCGAGGGTGAAGGGCATCCCCTTAATCATGTTAGTGTAATATCTGGTCATGTAAACAAAGCGCTAGAACGAAGGATGAATTTGGCCCAGAGTCACTCGATATCATTCGCAGAAGTCGAGGATCACGTGGTCTGTTGAAGGCGAGGATCGGTCCACCGGGCCAAGGGTGAATGGATAAGAATACACAGTGAGGAGACCAGCCTTGTGCGTCGTTATGTCCTCCCCCAGGGAAGGAATCTCCACTAACACCACGTCCCCCCAGCTGCAGCCGGTCTTCACCTTTTCGGCGTCTGCTATTAAACTAATATATCGGGACACAGGTTCGCATCGCCCCGACATCGAGGAGGGTTTTTCGGTCTTAAAATACGAGGTCATTTCAAAGGCTCCTGTAACACATTCTCCAACGAGAGGGGGTTCTGTCACTTTGCCATTAGACGAGCATAAGGAAGAGGAAGACATATCTTCCTGAGAAACAGAGGTGGAAGTTTTCGCCATTCTTGTTAATAGATTTCAGAGGAGAAATGAAAATTGCATTTCGGAAGAGAGCACAGAGGAGAAGTGAAAAGAAATCTTTTAAGGGCTTGGTGATGCAGTGGGAAAAAGAGGCAAAAGAAGAAGTATTTATAGAGATCTAACGTGTACGTTGGAGCAGACCAATGGACAGCCAACCGCTGTAATCAATTCAGAGGCTTTTAAAAAAAAGGTTGCATGGGCGCGACCTCTAGACACCTTATTTTGTCACGTTAATCGCTCGATAGGGCATAAGTACCGTCGTGATGGAAGTATTGAAGGGGCAAGGATTTGAGATCGTTTCTTATCATTTTTACTCTAAGAAACATGGGGACTATCTGTACGCGGCTAAAATCGGAGAGCCCGATTTTACGACCGGTGTGCCTCGCCGATGTTTCGCCTTGAAGGTCCGAGGCAAAGCTCGAGGTTCGTCCTCGAGGATTCTTTATGACCGACCTCAGGGCAGTGCAAATCGATGGTTATCATGGGCGAGCGGGAAGTTCCCAATGCGCGTGTTCAAAGCAGACAAAACCTGCAAGAGAGGCACTAGTGTGTACTAAACTGGCGAATAACTGTACCGGTTATATTTCTTTGTAATAATTACTCATGTACTATGTTAGGGTTACCCCTCCTATATAAAGGGGACCCTTACTATTTTGTAAAGGGGGACAACACATAACATTGAATATAAGAACATTCTCTGCTCTCTTTCTTAAACATATTCTCCTTTGATCTTGTTACTTACATTTATTGCTTTCATCTATGGTATTTCATTTATTGTTCTTCATTTATTACTCATTGTTGATCATAAAAAGCCCTCATCAAGGCCCTTAAAACTATTAGTTCTCCATCGACTGTTCAGAGCCTAACACCTGGCTCGACCTCGAGGCCCCGTGCGAGCCAGCTTGAGGCCCCGATCCTCAGCCACTCGATTTTCTTGATACACTATATTCAAGCTCTTATCTCATTTTCTAGTCTCTCGCTTAGCATCCATAACTTAACAACTAGCATAAAAATAAATAACGTATTTTTAGAACCACAAAATCAAATCTAATTATAATTACCATTTTCAAGGTAAACACACTTAGCAAAATTTTCTTGCTCAATCCCTGCAATGCACACCCATTCTTGCATACACTTCAAAACTAGTTAGCATAAAACAAAGCCTATCTAATCTAAAGAAGAAAAACAGAAGAAAGAAAAAGACATGGGTTGCCTACGAAGAAGTGCCTGATTTAACGTTGTGGCACGACGCTGATTACCAATCATGTGAAATGGAGAACCGCCACAATGTGTCCATCATCAACCTTGCCAAGATAATGCTTAACCTGGTGCCCATTGACTCTTAACACCTCATTGTTCATATTTTTCAAATCTAGAGCACCAAAGGGGGTTGCATTCACCACTAGTGTAGGCATGATACCGGAATTCATCAAGCTCATTAAAATGTGCCACTCTTAGATTTGCACCGACATCCCACTCAAGGTTCAACTTCTTCAAAGCCCACATGGCCTTATGTTCAAGTTCTACTGGAAGATGACACGCCTTCCCAAACACCAATAGATATGGAGACATCCCAATCGGTGTCTTGTAGTTCGTCGTATAAGCCCAAAGAGCATCATCAAGTTTTCTTGACCAATCTGTTCGGTTCGCATTCACAGTCTTTGACAAAATACTCTTGATCTCCCGGTTGGAGACTTCAACCTGTCCACTTGCTTGAGGATTATAGGGGGTGGAGACTTTATGAATGACACCATAGTTGGTGAGTAAGGTATCAAAAGACCGATTGCAAAAATGTGAACCCCCATCACTAATAATGGCCCTCAGAGTACCAAACCTTGTGAAGATGTTCTTTTTCAAGAATGTCACCACACTTCGAGCTTCCTTGTTAGGTAAATCCACGGCTTCAACCGATTCTGACACATAGTCCACAACTACCAAAATCTAAGTGTTCCCACAAGAGCTCATGAACGGTCCCATGAAATCAATACTGCAAACATCAAAAATATCAATCTCCAAAATAGTGGTGAGAGGAATCTCATTCTTTTTGGAAATCCCACCGACCCTTTGACATTCATCACAACGCATGACTAGAACACTAGCGTCCTTGTACAGAGTAGGCCAATAGAATCCACAAGTCAATACTTTTGTTGCCATTCGAGCTCTACCGTGGTGACCACCATACAATGAAGAGTGGCAAGCCTCAAGAATTCCCATTTGTTCTTCTTCGGGCACACATCGCCGGATCACACTATCGGTACATATCCGGGAAAGATACGGCTCATCCCAATAATAATCCAAGCAATACCGTGTAAGCTTCTTCCTTTGGTTTGAAGAGAACTCATTCGGTACAATGCCGCTCACAAGATAATTGGCTAGATCAGCAAACCATGGCATCCCGGTCACTGAAACGGCTAGTAGTTGCTCGTCGGGAAATGAATCATTGCTTTTAAGGCCGTCATGTGGCCTCCCCTCTTCCTCCAAACGGGACAAGTGGTCTGTCACTTAATTTTCACTACCCTTGCGGTCTTGAATCTCTAGACCAAACATTTCAATAGTAGCACCCACCGCATCAACCTTGCCTTAGAATCATTCCTGCTCATCAAATACTGAAGCTCCGCATGGTCGGTGTGAACAATCACCTTAGTACCCATCAAATACGGCCTGAAATTCTCCATGGCAAAAACAATAACAACTAGCTCCTCTTCGGTCACTGTGTAGTTGACTTGGGCATCATTCATGGTCTTGCTAGCATAGTAGACCGGATAGAAGATTTTGTTGATTCTTTGCCTCAACACCGCTCCAACCGCCACATCACTAGCGTCACACATGAGCTCAAAAGGCAAGCTCCAATCCGGTGCGGTGATAATAGGAGTAGTAGTCAACTTGAACTTAAGCAACTCAAATGCCTTCATACAATCTTCATTGAAATGGAAATTGGTATCCTTCTCCAAAAGTTTGCACAATGGGTTCACCACCTTGGAAAAGTCCTTGACGAATCGGCAATAGAAACCCGCATGACCCAAAAAGCTCCTCACTCCCTTAATGGATGTAGGAGGAGGGAGTTTGGAGATCACCTCAATTTTGGCTTGGTCGACCTCAATAGCATGTTTTGAAATTTTGTGGCCGAGGACAATGCCTTCCTCGACCATGAAGTGACACTTCTCCCAATTCAATACCAAATTTGTCTCCTCACATCTAGCCAATACCCTATCCAAATTGTTCAAACAATCGTCAAACGGATTCCCAACCACAGAAAAATCATCCATAAAGACCTCAAGAATATCCTCCAACATGTCGGTGAAAATAGCCATCATACACCGTTGAAAAGTCACCGGTGCATTACACAACCCAAAAGGCATTCTTGAAAACGAGAAAGTATCATAAGGACATGTGAAAGTGGTCTTCTCTTGGTCCTCAGGAGCAATAAGAATTTGATTGTAGCCGGAGAATCCATCAAGGAAACAATAAAAAGCACGTCCGGTCAACCTATCAAGCATTTGATCAAGAAATGGAAGCTGTAAATGAACTTTCCGAGTGACTTTGTTGAGTTTCCTATAGTCCATGCACACTCTCCACCCGGTAACGGTTCTTGTTGGGATCAATTCATTCTTGTCATTTGTTACCACACTCATGCCCCTTTTCTTTGGGACACATTGCACCGGAGAGGTCCACGAGCTATCGGAAATGGGGTAAATAACCCCGGCGTCCAACCACTTGATTATCTCCTTCTTTACCACCTCTTGCATTGCTTCATTTAGTATCGTTTGATGTTGAACGGAGGGTTTGGGACCCTCCTACAAAATAATCTCGTACATGCAAACGGCGGGGCTTATGCCCCTGATATCCGCCAAAGTCCATCCGATTGCTCTTTTCCTCATTTGTAGCACCTCCAATATGGACTCGACCTGCATGTCAGTTAAGCAAGAAGAAAGGATAACCGGTAAAGTAGAAGAAGGGCCAAGGAATTCATACCTGAGATGCGGGGGCAATGGCTTTAACTCCAAGATAGGAGGCTCCTCGATTGAGGGCTTTGTTGGAGGATTATTCCGGTTTTCAAGATCCAAAGATAGCTTTAGGGGCTCATAAGTGTACGACCCCATGCCTCGCAATGCATTTGCACACTCCGCATAGACATCACTCTCCTCATCATCATCAAGGTTGAGCAGAACGGCTTCCAATTTTACTTCAACATTCATTGTGGCACTAGCATAATCAACAGTCACATCCGTCACCAAATTCACAAATGAACAAGCTTCATTACTATTTGGTTGCCTCATTGATTTGCCCACATGGAAGACCACCTTTTCGTTACACACCCGGAAAATGAGCTCACCGGCTTCCACATCAACAAGAGCCTTCCCCGTAGCAAGGAAAGGTCTGCCCAAAATGATAGGCACCTCATAGTCCATTTCACAATCAAGGATCACAATGACCGCTGGGAGGACGAAATTGTCAACTCGAACCAATACATCATCAATAATACCCAAAGGCCTCTTCATTGTTCGATCCGCCATTTGCAACCTCATGGATGTGGGTCTTGGTTGCCCAATTCCCAAAGTTTTGAACACCGAATAGGGCATCAAGTTGATACTTGCCCCAAGATCACATAATACTTTGATTGTGAAACCGCCCGGATGTTCCAACTTCGGAGCCATTGAGTGCAGAATAACACTCACTTGATGAGTCATTTTGATGGTTTCACAATTCATCGATCTTTTCTTGGTTACCAAATTCTTTATGAATTTTGCATATCTCGGCATTTGTTCCAATGCCTCAACCAACGGAACATTAATTGACAGTCTTCATCATATCAATAAACTTTTTGAATTGGTTTCACTGTTTTGCTTTGCAAGCCTTTGAGTTATGGAGGAGGAGGCCTTGGCATTGGTGCCTTAGCTTTTGGCACAACCGGTTCAGGCATGTCAATCATGTGTTCCCTAGACGGGTTCACTTCTTCTTGCGTCTCCTCCACATTTTCACCAATAGCAATTCTCACTTCTTCATTAGCTTGAACCACATTGCTTGGGATTTCATCATCTTGTACCACAACATCCTCATCCACAATCCTTCTTTGATTTGAGGTGGTTGCTTCTCCACCTTTTCCAGTTCTAGTAGTCACGGCCATATCATGTCCCGTATTATTCCCACCCTTCGGGTTTATCATCGTATCACTAGGTAGTGTCCCCTTAGGACGAGTATTCAAAGCTTGCAAGATTTGGCCTATTGAGCCTCCAAATTGCGGATAAAAGTGTTGTGAGAGGCTAATTGAGCATCGGAGTTGGCATTCTTCTCCATCACCAGTTTTAACATGTTCTGAATTCTACCCATCTCATTGTTAGAAGAGCTTGGACCTTGAGAAGGATATGGAGGTGGATTTCTCGGTTGTTGGAACATGAGGGGCCTTTGAAAACCCGACCCATGGTTGTTGTTGTTGTTGTTGTTCCACCCTCCTTGGTTATTTCCTCCCCAATTGCTTTGATTCTTGTTACCCCAATTTCCTTGATTACTCCAATCGCCTTGATTAGGATTACCACCACTCCAATTGCTTTGGTGGTTTTGGTTGTTCAAATTACCTTGGTTCCCTTGCGACCTCCGTTGTTGTTGATTTTGTCCTTGAGCATTGTTTCTTTGTCCTTGATAATTGTTGACATATTGAACTTCTTCTTCTTGCTCATTAAACGAATCACCTTGATCATACCCACTATCATCTTGCATAAATTGTTCCGGACGACTTTGCATTTGTTGACCTTGTTGCCGCCTTTTGTTTACCATCATATTCACACCTTCAATTGTATGAACTTGATTTGGCCCTTGAACTTGTTGAAGCTGAGCTTTGGCCAATTGGTTCATGGTAGTTGTCCACTCGACAATAGGTTGCCCATGATCATGTAGCTCCTTGTGTAGGTGAATAACATTAGGGTCACCTTGCGGAACATTGGCTTTACTTTGCCATGCCGAAGATGTATCCACCATCTCATCAAGAATTTCACAAGCTTCGGCATATGGCGTGTTCATGAAGTTCCCCCCGGCGAGTTGGTTAACCACACATTGATTAGTTGTGTTGATCCCTCTGTAGAAGGTCCGTTGGATCATGGCCTCAGTCATATCATTGCTCGGGCACTTTTTAACCATGGTACAATATCTTTCCCAAATCTCGTGCAATGGCTCATTGGGTTCTTGCTTGAAAGAAAGAATCTCATCCCGAAGCGTCGCCATATGCCCCGGAGAAAAGAATTTGGAAATGAAATTCTCTGCCAACTCATCCCAAGTGTGGATGGAATGATTGGGCAACCTCTCTAACAACTCTAATGCCTTTCCCCGTAGAGAAAAGGGAAATAGCCTCAACTAGTCCTCAGTGACATTTGCTTACTTGCTCCCCCAACAAGTATCGACGAACCCCTTGAGATGCTTGTAGGCACTTTGATTCGGAGCCCCAGTAAATAATCCCCGTTGCCCAAGTAGCGTAAGCATCACGTCGGTGATTTGGAAGTTTGCCACCCTGATGCGGTGCGGGACAATAGCACTTGCATAACCTTCAATTGGTAATTGTCGGTGCGCTACCGCTCTTGGTGGAGATGGGGGAGGGGTGGGCACATTATCGTGAGGCGGGCGGCCTCATCTATTATCTTGAGGTTCAAGAGGAACCTCATCCATTTGATCATCGTCCACTTCCTCCCCCAGTGGCACATTTCCGATGGGCTCGTTGTTGAGAGCCATTTTCGTACCTAAAATCAATTCAAAAACAAAATTAGTGACTCCGAAGGAAAAGAAGACAAAGCACACAAAAACCTAGATATATAGCTAAATCCGTTTAACTCCCCGGTAACGGCGCCAAAAATTGATGTCGCCCAATTTCATAGCACACGTATAGGTAGTGAGGTGGTCGAACCAATAATGAATCCCAACACGAGTTGGGGTCGATTCCTCAGGAAGTTAGAAATGGGATTAGGTATACACCTTGTGTAATTGTATAATGTGCCTCAATCTGCACTTCCACATTCTTGTTGGTTGTTTCTATTTCTACTTTTAGCTATTGATCGCAAGTAATAAACTAGAAGACAATATTTTTGGTTTTGGTTGTTTTTCAAATGATAAAGGATCCAGGGTCGTGACTTCCACCTAGGTAGTTACCTAACGGGTTGTAATATCTGGGACAAGTTTGATTAATCGGAATCACAAGTTTGGTAGTTTGAGTTTTTCCCAATTGGGCTTTCTCAAGTCCAAATGGGTATTGCACAAATCAAGTGATATATGCTCAAATCGGGACTTACTATCTCTAGATTTGACCCTTTAATTGGGGCTATCAATTTCTTAAGTTCACCCCAATTTCTTGTTAGCCAAGTGTTCCTAGACTTAGTCTCTCTTTCTCAAGTAGAGACTAAGTCAAATAGGAATGAATCAATGCCCTCAACCATTAAATCTAGAATTCAAGCATAAACAAGGCTAAATATCACTAAAAGGTCGAAAAGTAGGAAATCCGGTGGCCTTGGCTTTCAGCCGGCCAAGAGCCAAAAGGAACAAAATCACAAGTTAACACAGAGTAAAAGCCCCAATTTTTTTAGCAAAAATCAGCGATTTCGATGCTTTTGGACTTGAAACAACTCTCTGATTCTTCAATCCTATGGACGCATAATAATGAATGCGGTCGCACTTGACGCCCTGCGGCTGCACAATTTTGATGCGGTCCGCATGCCTTTAGCTGTCCCAAACACTACTCTCTGAATCTTCCCTCTGCGACCGCACTTTTGACTCTATAATGAGTTGATTTTGACTTCTTTGGCTTGTTTCCTAATATTCCTGCAAGTAAGCACATTTCATTAGTTTTCGGGAATACCTTTAAGCCTTTTTGAGCTGAAATGCAAGTAAAAGAGAGCAAATAAGCGGTCAAAAGCCCTACTTATCCACACATCAAACTCAGAAAAAATTATATCTGAGAGCATAGAGAGCAATATGAGGTATTCACAAGTGGTGTAGTCTGTGACAAAAAAATAGAGAGTGTAAGCGATATTATAGTGAGGTGAGAATCTAAAAAGAGGGTTACATCTTTTGAGTGTATAGTTGTTTCTGGAGTATTTACTCGGGACTACGGAGTGTAAAATTTCTTATTATAGTGAATTACTTTGCTCTTCTCGGCCCCTTGGTTTTTCCCCCTTATTTATAAGGGTTTTCCACGTTAAAAATCTTGGTGTCATTGTTGCCCTTTATTATTCTTGTTAATTAGCGTATCTTGGTGCTACGTTGTTATTTCCGTTGTTATTAACGTGAATATTATTTTCTATGGAGGTTTTATTCCCAACAACTGGTATCAGAGCACAGGTTCTGCTCGTTCACAGAAATACTATTCACGGTCAATAGTACTATATTAAGTGAATACAATGTCCCGACTAAAGTGCGAGGTAGTAAAATTCAACGAAGATAGTGGTTTCTCAACATGGCAAAGAAGGATGAGGGATCTACTCATCTAACAAGGATTGCATAAGGTATTAGACAGTGATGCCAAGAAGCCTGATACCATGAGAGTTGAGGATTAGACTAACTTGGATGAAAAGGCTACCAGTGCAATCAGGTTGCACTTATCAGATGATGTGGTAAACAACATCATTGATAAAGACACTGCATGTAGAATTTGGACAGGGTTGGAAAGCCTATACACGTCCAAGACGTTGACAAATAAATTGTACCTGAACAAGCAATTATATGCCCTATGTATGGGTGAAGGAACAAATTTTCACATTTAAATGTGTTTAATGGATTAATCACGCAGCTCGCCAACCTCAGAGTACAGATCAAGGAAGAGGGTAAATCCATATTGCTCTTGAACTCATTGCCATAATCTTACGATAATGTGGCAACAACCATCCTGTACGGCAAAACCACTATTGAGTTGAAAGACGTCACATCGGCACTTCTACTCAATGTGAAGATGAGAAAGAAGCCTGAAAATCAAAGACATGCTCTCATCACAGAAGGTAGAGGCAGGAGTTACCAAAGGAGTTCAAACAACTATGGTAGATCCAGAGGTCGTGGAAAGTCCAAGAACCGATCAAAATCAAAAGACATAAATTGCTACAATTGCGATTGTCACACCTCCTTTTTCTGCTTACACCCCCGGAAGGATGTAACAAAGGGAGTTTTTCCAATTAAAGGACAATCGAAACGAGATTTGTTATTAAGAGATTCAAAGTCGCCACTTGGGAGATTTATGGTGTCCCAAGTCACCGGTTTAAAATCCCGAATCGAGGAAAAGAATGACTCTGTTTAACAGTCCGCGAACCAGAAATCCGGGTAAGGAATTCTGTTACCCCGGGAGAAGGTGTTAGGCATTTCCGAGTTCCGTGGTTCTAGCACGGTCGCTCAACTGCTATATTTGGCTTGATTATCTAATTTTAAACATGTTTTAAGCCTATTGCGCAATTTTAACTCTATAGCCGCTTTTATTCATTTTAAGGAATATTGCAACGTCATTTAAAATATGTCTTGAACCACGTCACATAAATGCACCCGCGGCTCTCGACATATTTTTATCTAACATTGTGATTTGGATTTGGGTCACATAAATGCGCACCCGAGTTTAGGAAGGTATGTTATTAAAATAACGCGCCTAAAGCAACTACGCATTTGCAACTTTGCGAGGGCCATGAAAATTCGCTAAATGGCACGCCTCGATTTCTAAGGATAAACAAGATTAATTAAACGAGGGCCATGCAATTCAAGTTTTTATTTGGCATGGCACGCCTCCAACCTATTTGCCTAAAAATCGATCAAAATACCGAGGGCCATAAACTATGGAAGTCAATTATCCCGTACATCACTAAGATAAACATTACAGTAACTAATCTTATAAACCAACGAGATCGCCCAAGCCTACTGCCCAGCTCTAGCTACAGTATATGACACTCATGCTGGATGCCAAGCACCAATACAAGCCACCTTAACCATGTAATATATTGGGAAAGAATAGCTTTGTCTGCTCCAGTCAAAACAAAGAAATATCAATAAGTTTCCACACATGAACATAGATGTATTATCCAGTAAATTACTAGGCTAACTGAAATATACTTGGCATAAAAAAAATCAACATGCTATTTCTTAAACCCTTACTACAGATCAGAAGTTGTATAAACAAAGAAAGAGTCACTGCTTGTATAACTGGATATGAAGGCCCTTCCAACTGAGGTTGGCTGAGAATAGGCCAAAACACGAATGACACAACAATACTTCTTCATCTTCTCCAATTGCACATTAATATCCTTCTTACCATTATCAGTTTCATACTTCTTCTCACTAATCAAACAATATCCATGACATGAATGACTAACCTCAATCAATTTGCATTTACTATACTAGTGACATGCTTGAAAGACATTTCCAGGAGAGATCAATCCCTATTACCTAACAGTGACTAGGAGAGCATCAAAACGAACATGTGCATTATAAATAGACATGGAACACAAAAGGCAAACAGGCTCGCTTAAAAGCTTGACTCAATTACACCAAATCACTGACAATAGGAGAACGATCATCTTCACAACTAAGCAATTTTTTTGCATCAGAATGTTGGCAGCATACATCAACTAGCTTTCACTTAAATCATGCAATTCATGGAACTTCATAGTAAACAAGAACCAACAACTTCATGACCACTGAATTCATAATAAAGCATAAATTAAAACATTGCCATACTCAAACTTTGTTACTACAGCTCTAGCCTGCTATCAAAATTGTCACCCAATTTGAAGTTTTAAAAGTAGAATAATACCATGATTTAAGGGAGAAAAAAACACTAAGAAACAGAATCACTTAAGTTAACATTTCGAGAATCTATGCACTCGGCTCATACACAAACTTAAAAGGGAAATCTGTCCAAAAGTAAATTGTGGAGACAAGAAGGTCCTTATGAATCAACTTAGAGACTTAGCCAAACTAGTTGCTGAAGATAAATCTAATCACATACTGAGGAAGGGCCTGCCATTAGACCATAGTAGCTATGAACAGCTTGAAAGAACATCAGATGAATAAAGACCAATCAATTTGTAGGAATCCTGATCTCAGCTCAAAACACTTCAATTTACACTAGCAAGCTTTCATTTCAATACGACGAAATCAGCAAAGCACCACAGAATACTGTGAAATTAGCAAAAAACTAATCACAGAAACTTTAACACTGCTGAGTCCTCAAAGAGCTGACAATTTCAACTGGATTCGTAGCATAGAGTCGAGGGATACATAACTCAACCAAATCCCCAACTCTCACACCTTTCTTTACTAGCAAAACTACTTAAAACATGTTAATACAGGAATGAGAGCAAGTGGATCATGCCAAATGCATACTGCATCTATATCAGACATGGAGGATCAGAAGCTTGTAGATGAAAATCTCATGAATCGATTAATTTTTCTGATTTCTCCGTTCACCTTTCATCCAAATAGAAAACAACCACTTAATTCTTAAAAAAAATAGCATAAATAAATCATTAAGACGATTCAAAATCCATAGCACGCTCATTGAACACAGAACTTTTTTAGACTTAATCATTTTTACAATTGTCCATGACTTGCTTCACAGCAGAAATATAGGAGAAGAAAAGAAGTGAACCTGGAATTAAAATGAATTCGTCACAACACTGAAATCGACCAAAAGAGAATGGCCAGCAACTAAAAATCAGCCCTTGAGCAGCAACAGACTTGAACTTGTCAAATGACTTCCATTTTTAACCCAAAAATCCAGAATTGTAATAAAAAGATGAACTCTAGAAGTTTCGAAAACTTTAGACAAAAATCGACACAGAAAATGCAATATCGAACACTCAGTGACCTTTTCCCTCTGTTCTAGTACCGGAGATAAAAGAACAATAGAGAGTGAAGAATCAAAATCTCGAACCCTAATTTTAACTTTCTTACCCAACAATCACCTTTTAAATTTCTAAAAAAAAACCAAAAATCCCCCAAAACCCAGAAGAAGCCCCTTCTTAACCGAAAATGGTCCCTTATATATCCAAACCCCAGATTCTTTCTTCCTCTTCAAGAAAACGGATAAGGCTCTCTTGAAAACGAGCACATGATGAATGTGAGGCTCGGATTGAATGAAATCGATCCGACACCTCTCACTCATCCATCACCCATTTTCTAGAGCCTTCCAACCGCGTGAAATATCTTGAAAACGGGCGAGTGAGGGAGGGAATCTTGTTGTTGTCAGAGGTCGTTACACCCATGTGGCAATAGGAGAGAAGAGGGGAGCGCGTGAGGTGAGTTTTTGGGGTTAAATCGGGCGAGGCAGAGGGTGATTTGGGTTGCTTGGAGAAGAGGAGCAGTGGCTGCGTTATTTGGGTCTATTGAGATTAGGGTTCTGTGTGCTCTTTGACAGTATTTTGGGCGAGTGGAGCGGGTAAGGGAAATGGGTCGGGCAGCAGGTGAGGCATTTGGGCTGGGGGGTGACTTTGGGCCGGTCTGGTTAAGTTTATGCAAGATTTAGATGAGTCATGGGGCAAACACGTTTGGGCTAGTGACATGGCCCAAAATTTGACTTCTTGAAAGTCTTTTCTTTTCTTCTTTCTTTCCAAAAAGTTTCTTTTCTTTTCAAAATTAAATTAATTCCTAAACAAATTATCCTACAAATTCAAATGATTAATAATAAAGCCACAATTAATGATAAAGGAACGACTACCAAAATTCAAAATTAAAATTAAAAGGTGCAAAAATAAACTATTTTTTGTGATTTTTCCAATTCTTATAAAATAACTATTTCACTACTTAATTCAAAAATGCAAAGTTAAATCCTAAATGCAAATGCAGCACATTTTTGTATTTTTCACTAATTAAATAAAATAAACATGCTCAGACAAATGCAAACAATTAACAGAAAAATGCCACGAAAATTCACAAAATTGCAAATAATAAAAAGAAATTATTTTGTTTTGAAACTGTGGGAGTAATTGATATAGGGCAAAAATCACGTGCTCACAGTTGCCTCTCTTTGCTCGGAAACACGAAGAGTTTTCGTGCAAAGACAAGTGAGCGGATACGAGCGATTTTTGCCCGTTTGAATACTCCGTGTGAAGCATTTTTGAAAACCGTCTGACCGAACCCTGCTTCAAAGGTTGCCTACATATCCTAGGCTAAAAAGAAATCAGGTTAGTGTAGTTCGGGAAGGTTTTGTAGCTGGGACTACCAGGAGCTGTGATTTCACTGCTCTTGCTGCTGCTACTGCTCGCTGACCTCCTTATTACACCGTGTCAAAATAAAAAGAAGCTAGCCTAAGCTATGAATTACAAAAAGGTCCTATCTATGTCTTCAAACTTGCCCTTGTGTTGCCTTGAACTTGTATTCTTCCACTGGAATTCTTGCGTTGTTGCCTTGTTGACTTGTATCCTCCCAGTGAAATCCCTTTGTTGCCATCTTGAATTGTAATCTAAGATGTTTTCCCTTTTTTCAGGTGGATGCCTGACGGTCAAAACTTGAACTACATTCTGAGATGCTTTCCTTTTCTCCAGGTGGATGCCTGATTGCTGAACTTGAATTGTACTTTGAGATGTTTTCCTTTTCTCCAGGTGGACGCCTGACTGCTGAACTTGAATAATATTCCCATGCTCTCCAGGCGGGCTCCTGATTGCTGAACTTGAAATGTATTCCCATGCTTTCCAGGCGGTCTCCTGACTGCTGACTTGAATTGTATTCCCGTGCTCTCCAGGCGGGCTCCTGACTGCTAAACTTGAAATGTATTCCCTACTCTCCAGGCGGGCTTCTGACTGCTGACTTGAAATGTATTCCCTTGCTCTCCAGGCGGGCTCCTGACTGCTGACTTGAAATGTATTCCCTGCTCTCCAGGCGGGCTCCTGACTGCTGACTTGAAATGTGCTCCCTTGTTCTCCAGGCGGGCTCCTGACTGCTGACTTGAAATGTGCTCCCTTGTTCTCTAGGCGGGCTCCTGACTGCTGACTTTGAAATGTGCTCCCTTGTTCTCCAGGCGGGCTCTTGACTGCAACAAAATAGACAAACAAAGAAAATTTTTTGCCCCAGTTTGGTAACTAGCTACAGCATGTTATCAAATATTAAAAATTAAAAGCTAAAATTTGAATTGCACTTCCCTTGTTCTCCAGGTGGGCGCCTGATTGCTGAAGCTTGAAAAGTATTCCCTTGTTCTCCAGGTGGGCTCATGGTTGCTGAACTTGAAAAGTATTCCCTTGTTCTCCAGGTGGGCTCCTGACTGCAACAAAATAAACAAACAAAGAAAATTTTCTGCCCCAGTTTGGTGGCTGGGTACAACATGTTATCAATTAAAAGCTAAAATTTGAATTGTACTTCCCTTGTTCTCCAGGTGGGCGCCTGATTGCTGAAGCTTGAAAAGTATTCCCTTGTTCTCCAGGTGGGCTCCTGATTGCTGAACTTGAAAAGTATTCCCTTGTTCTCCAGGCGGGCTCCTGACTGCAACAAAATAAACAATCAAAGAAAATTTTCTGCCCCAGTTTGGTAACTGGGTACAACATGTTATCAAATATTAAAAATTAAAAGCTAAAATTTGAATTGTACTTCCCTTGTTCTCCAGGTGGGCGCCTGATTGCTGAAGCTTGAAAAGTATTCCCTTGTTCTCCAGGTGGGCTCCTGATTGCTGAACTTGAAACGTATTCCCTTGTTCTCCAGGTGGGCTCCTGACTGCAACAAAATAAACAAACAAAGAAAATTTCTGCCCCAGTTTGCACTAGGAAGATTTGTGAGTTATTAGCAATATTGTAAATCACTTATGCTATTGGTGTAATGGTGAGAGCAAAATTAAAGACTTGATTGGCATGCACGTCTCCTGGGAGTAAAACTAAGGACATTTGACTAGCCAATTCATCAGACTAGGTCTTCTATCTTAGGAGAAAGATTCATCAGACTAAGATTTTAGATCCTAGGAGAAAGTTTATCAGACTAGGTTACTATTTTTGTTATCTTAAGAGAAAGATTCATCAGACTAAGACATTTATCTTAGGAGAAGATTCATCAGACTAGGTTTTCTATCTTAGGAGAAAGATTCATCAGACTAAGACATTTATCCTAGGAGAAGATTCATCAGACTAGGTGTTCTATCTTAGGAGAAAGATTCATCAGACTAAGATTTAGATCCTAGGAGAACGTTCATCAGACTAGGTCCCTTTTTGTTATCTTAGGAGAAAGGTTCATCAGACTAAGATTTTGATCCTAGGAGAAAGTTCATCAGACTAGGTTTTCTATCTTAGGAGAACAATTCATCAGACTAAGATTTTGATCCTAGGAGAAAGTTCATCAGACTAGGTTTTCTATCCTAGGAGGAGAAAATATGAAAAGCAATGGTAGCATTTTATGCACGCTAACAAGACAGGCAAGGGCGAAGATTTGAGAAACTTCCCTTTTGTAGGCTCTCCTCTTCTTCCTTTGCTTTTCTTTCTTTTTTTTTTTTTTTTATTGTTGAACCAACTTTCTTGCACTGCTTTGTTCTTGTTTCAAGCAAAGAAAACTTGTGAGTTTAAAATGTGGTGGTTAGTTTACGACCTTGAACTTTGAGGCGGCTGCTTCCTCATTTGCCAAGATGACTGATTTCCACCCGAAGACCTTGCTTGTTCCCGATATCCTCTACTTGTTGCATTGCATGAACTGGCGTTCCCCCTTCCCAAAGCACGTCTATTGCTCCTACTTCGTGTACATGATGTTCTTTCTTGATTTAACCACTGGCCTCGGCCTTGAGGTTTGTTGCTCCTTCACTTGTCATGCTAACTGATTCCCACTTGAAGATCTTGCTTGTTTATTGACTAACCACTTTCTTTATTACCCTTAACACGAAGAATATCTCTGATCCGTTCACCAAACATCTTCCATCTGTTGAATTGTTCCTGAATTGATACGTACCACGCCCTTGTATTTCACACGAATCCCAAAGTTGATTATGGCCAACTCAGTGTGCCTGCTGTTTTTCCTGACTTATGACGATTGGACATGCTGGCCAGATCTTGTTTTGTTCAATTGGAAAGCTGGTGGCAGATTTTGAAGTCATTTCTCACTTGTTTTGAACAACCGACACAGGAAGAGGGAGTAAAACAAGGTGGGAGGAATAGAGTAAAGGATAATGGAAAGAGACGATTCCTAACAAGAAACCTACAGAGTAGCAACCCATCAGACGTGGATACCGACTCTAGCGACCCTGACATGCACCTGCAGCCTACTCTGTTTAGCAAATCTGATGTTCAGCTCTTGTTGTACCTTTTCGCCGTGAAACTGGGCTTCAATGCTCCACTTGCCCGATCTGATTCGCCATCCTTAGTCGACTTGTGGTGCCCGTAGGGTTTTACCATCAAGCCTCTCTCCTTTTGAATTTTCTCTCGTCTCACCGTCGCCTTATGGTGCCCGTGAAGGTTTTCACCAATAAGACTCTCTCATTTTTTATTTCTCTCATCTTTCATTGCCGAGGGTTCTCATCAACAAGACTCCCTCATTCTTAATTTCCTTCGTTTGGACCGGAGTGTTGCCCCTGATAAGATTCACCTCTGCTCGCTTGACTTGGCATCTCTCGAAGATTGATCAGAAGGTCTTTCTTTGGACCGTATTGTGGGCTTTTGGATAGGGTTAGAAAGAAAGGGTATTAAAGGCTCAAAACAATTTCATCATGGGTTCAAAATTACAACTTTCGGAATCTGATTTCCCACAACAACCACAACTTCTGCCCCAGTTTCCTTTTTGGGGACTTTTGGGACTTTTTATTTCAGTGTGACTGAACCTCAGAGAGAGGCTGCCTACGTACCCTTTCGGAATCAAGTCAAACGTAGTTCAGGTCATAAAAATTCTTCGTTGTTGCGATCTTTCCTTTCTTCCACTTCTCCTTTTCTTTCTTTTCATTTCTTTTCTTTCTCGTTTCTTTTCTTTTCTTTTCTTTTCTTTTCTTTTTTTTCCTTTTCTTTTCTTTTCTTTTTCTTTTCTCTTCTTTTCCTTTCTTTTCTTTTCTCTTCATTTTTCACTGTTTTTCTCTTGTTTCTCCACTTACTTTCCCTGTTCGGGCTTACGAGTTTTATTATTGATTCCGAAAGAGGGGTATGCAAGAAAATAACCGAGGCTCAAAGGGGTAACATAGGATAATGTGTTTAGATAGCAGAACAAAATGCCTTCTTCATTCCGATCTCCAAAACATGCCAAGTACAAACTACACAATTAAACAAACATGAGGAAAACATACGTAATATTTTTTGATTGCACCAGAATTACTAACCATATCCACACATTTGCCTTCTGCATTTGTCAATTACCCAGCACCATTTGGACAACAATCTCGGTACCACGAGCGGCCCCTGTAGACTTGGGGCAAACTTGCCTTTGGTTTCAAGCCGATGTGGCATGATGCATTTCCACAGTATTTCTTTATGTTCCGTCTGACCCAGTTTCACACAATTTGGGCTCGAAGAGATTTCAAAATCCCTCGAGTGTCCTTACATCTTCAACATTGTTTTATTGCTTCATTACTAAACTGACTTTTAAAACTAGGCTGAGAATTATGCGTACATGTCATGTCACCAGAACCAGCATGAAAAGAATTGCAAAAGGAGAAAGGAACCAGATAAAATGACTAGAAATGGCGGGAAACAGAGAATTGCATTAGACTGACGGTGAAAGGGTTTAAACAACAAAACAAGCAAACTAGACTAGAGTTACAACCCTTGAACAAACCTAAACAACACTACACAAGCTACTACGAAGAGACAAACAAGACAAAGTGAAATGATAGAAGGGTTTGAGCCACAAGACAATATCCGGATTACAACCCTGAAATAACCCGGACAACAGAAATGACAACAAAATAAACCACCAAAACTCCAAGAGATGGAGCGTCTTCCCAATTACCAAGCACGGCGTCTTAGCCACTGAATTTCATACCAGGATTGCTGGAATTTTCACAAGTCTTTATCACGTTGTTCTGAGCAGACTGCTTCTGAGTTTCTTCTGCCGGCTCACTCTCACGATCAATCATGCCCACCATATGCGTCTCATTGTGCACAGGAGATGGATCTTGGTCAGTGTTTGGTGCATCTGGATTTTGCATGACGATGTCGCCTACATCAATAAGCTTTTGAATTGCATTCTTCAGATTCCAACATTTCTCTATGTCGTGCCCCAGGGCACTTGAGCAATATGCGCACTTTTGAGAAGGATCGAACTTCTTTGGAGGAGGGTTCGGCGCTTTTATCTGAATCGGCTTCAACATGTCCAGTGTCCTTAACCGCTGAAACAGACTGGCGTATGATTCTCCCAACGGAGTGAAGGCTTTCTTCTTTCGTAACCTCTCATTCTTAAACACTGGATTGGGCCGAAAACCTGATCCGGGGTGTTTTTGGGAAGCTCGCGGGGGTAGATGGGCATTATTTTGAGCTGGGTACTGTGATGTGCGACTTTGGGATTTCTATGGAGAGAAGTAGCATCGGGGTGGGTCCTCTAGTGCATGAGGACGAGGTCGAGGCTGGAAGTGTCGATCAGGAAAACCTATCGGATCGTCTTTTCGGTTCCTTTTTCTTCCAACCAAGCTGAATGGAATGTTTTGAATGGCTTTCGAACAGCTCATGATTTTGCTTGACTTGATCCCTTCTTCTACTAGCTCCCCCATTTTTAACACATCATTGAAAGGTTTTCCCAAGGCCGGGATAAAATGACTGTAGTAGGTGGGTCCCTGGGACTGTAGAAAAAGCTTAACCATTTTTTCTTCGCTGATCGGGGGACGGACTCGAGCAGCTTGCTCCCTCCATCTGAGCCCAAACTCATTAAAGCTTTCCTCCGGCCTCTTTTCCATCTTAGATAGCGAGGAGCGGTCTGAGGTAACCCTGGATTTGCATTGAAAGTATCGGACTAAGTCTTGAGCCATGTCACCCAATGTAAGCCACTCATCGACATTTTGACGACCATGCCAGTCCAAAGCTGCCCCAGTTAGGCTTTCACTGAAATATGCCATCATCACGTCATCTTTCTCTCCAACAATCCTCATTTCGTTGCAATAGACCCTCAGGTGGGCTACCGGATCTCCACGCCCATCATACAAGTTAAATTTTGGTACTTTGAATCCTGCGGGCAGGCGGGCATCATGTGGCACAATCAGTTCTTTGCAAGTCATGCTACCCTGGCCTCCCACTCTTCGCTTGTCCCTTAAGGACATTTCTATGCTTTTCAGCTTCCTGGGCGTCCCATCTCGTCCTTCTCTTCCTGTAACATTTTCATCTCTTGCATGGAGCTCATCCCGGGAGCTCTTCTTGTATGAATCAAGGACCCTGTGAGCAACCTCTGGAGGGTGATATTGGGCATTACGAGCTTTGAATGGGTGTTCATTGTTTGGGGTAATGGATATGATAGGAGGGCAATTTTGGGGAGTAGTAACTGACGGATGAGCGATGGAGCTACTAGGGTAGTTGGGACGAGTGTGATAAGCGGGTGTATCTGGAGAATATGGAGGATCATCTGGTATTGTGTTGGGAGTTTGGGTAAGGGTAGCGTCCGGGAAAATTGGTGGTGGCGGGGGTGGCGCCTTCCCAGTCATCCA
The DNA here is from genome assembly GCF_001879085.1 of Nicotiana attenuata. Lineage (NCBI taxonomy): Eukaryota > Viridiplantae > Streptophyta > Magnoliopsida > Solanales > Solanaceae > Nicotiana > Nicotiana attenuata. The sequence goes on from NW_017676824.1 coordinate 29,289, forward strand.
GGCTTGATACATGTCTGTCATGTGTTATCTCAGCATCCGCACCTCTTCAGCCAACCCATTATCCCGTTTCACCAACTGTTGTCGAGCACCAATATCAACCAATTCAGCTCTCTTGCTGTTTGCCATTGCCTTTTGTCCTTGTGTTGTAACGAAGAGTTACCACTTTCAAACCACAAACCAACCACCTTTCTGGAATGACATGACAAAATGAAACCATCACGTTAGCGTTAGGGCATTTAACATATTGGTACCCGCACATTTGGGGAGTGAATGCACCTAGGCAGTTAACAATTCCATTATGCTTTTGATCGGTCGCATGCGTCATCCCAGCCTTTTCATTTTTCTTTATTTGCCATGCCTTTCCTCTCATTCTTCCCTCGTGTTTTCCATTGTTTTTTTCTTGCCTTTCCCTCTTTTGCTTTTCTCTCGTATTTTCCCTCTTTTCTTCTTTTTCTTTTGCTTTGGTTTTCCTTGTTCCTATTCGCTTCTTTCCTCAAAATTGTTTTTCCGCTCTTTTCTTTCCTTTGCTCCCTTTTTATTTTTTCTTGTTCGGTTTCTTATTTTCTTTTTGTTTTTCTTTTCCCTCTTTTGTTTTTCTTTCCTTTCTTGTTTTTCACCTCTTCCCTTTCATTCTTTTCTTGTATTTCCTTTTTTAATTTAGTTATGGTCGAATCTTATGGAGATTGCCTACGTATCACGACCCCGCGTGAATCAGACCGAGCGTAGTTCTGACAGATTAAACAACTAGCAGACTCTAATGCGGAAAAGAACTACAGACTCCACCATCCCTATTCCATTTTAAACGAAAATACAGACTCTATCAACTCACTGACTTTTAACGAAAAAGAAATACAGACTCCAGTAAAAAGGAAATACAGACTCAAATGACCAACTCTAGTAGAAAAGGAAATACAGACTTAAAAGACAAACTCTGGTAGAAAAGGAAATATAGACTCAAAAGACAATCATGAATACATTAAAGCTCCTGGTGCCCGCGGGACATCGTTCGGTCTCGCCGCGGGCCTATATGCAAGTTCCCCTTATTTTGAATCGTGCTCATCCTGCACATTTATTAAGGTGATTTAATCACTTATTTTGACCTAAAAGGAGAAAAAATGACAATATTTTTGTTCAAATTTCCAATTTTAAAACAAACGGCCGGTTTTGCAGTTACGGCCTTTCAGCACTTCCGGGAGGGAGATTTTAAGGCTGTGCCTGCTAACCGTTGAAATTGACTCAGGGTGTCTGTTCTTGCAAAACCAGCCTTCCGGCGCTCTTTTTGGGGACATTCGGCTTATTTTAAACAAGAATGGCGGCACCCGACTTATTCATGACGAAATTAAAATTTTTTGGCATTTTTGGCTATTTTTGAAAAACGGGAGGTTGGACCCGATGAGGGTTGCCTGCGTATCTCACATCCGGTGAGAATCAAACCTGCGTAGTTCGGGCAGATTGGATACAGGCGAAAATTTAAAAAAAACAACTAACTTAGAGAAAACATATTTTTTGTCTTTTTCTTGAAAAATGATGAAACATGCAAAATCTTTTTGGATTTTCTTTTTCCCTTTTTTTTATTTTTGATTTTTGGAAAATGGTGAAAAAGTGCAAAATCTTTTTTTTTTTTGAATTTTTGAGCTCTCTTTTTTTCTTAACACAATGTGGCAACAGACATAATTGGATCTACTTGCTTTATTTTCACACTTCATCCTCTCTTTTTTTTCCTTCTTTTTTTTTCATTGTTTTTTTTCATTTTCCATTTGCCCTCAGCTATCATTGGTCCGCCAAATGACCCTTTCACCCTTGAATAAATGCAACATGTAGCACATAGAATGCATCAGGATGGTCTGTTATTTTGGGTATACCTGTCCTAGACGGACCCAACCCCTATGTTGAGTCCCCTAAGTCAAAATGCACATGATGCAGATAAGCGTTCCTACTAGGGATCCGGCATGAGGTCAAGTTATTCTAGGTTCAAAACCTGGGTATATGTTCTAGACTGTGTACCTGAGCGGACAACTCGAGTCGAGGAGGGGGCTACGTACCGGGAACCAAAAGGCCATCCGGCTTAGTAACTTGTCCGGCCTCTTTCTTATTTTAAGGTATGACACTAACAGAATAGGGAGTCTCCACCAGTGAGCACATCCCCGGAGATGAGAAGAGAAGGGTTTCGCCACAGTTTATATACAATTCAGATAACATCAAAGCGGTAACAAGCAACATTTTGCACACTTAGCATGAAACATGTAGGAAAATCAGATAAAGCCAAATACAACAATATATCTAAGCTCGAATTCTGAACCCTAAACCCTGAACCAAAGTTCTGGGTTCTTGTTCCCAGCAGAGTCGCTAGAGCTGTCACACCTCCTTTTTCTGCTTACACCCCCGGAAGGATGTAATAAAGGGAGTTTTTCCAATTAAAGGACAATCGAAACGGGACTTGTTATTAAGAGATTCAGAGTCGCCACTTGGGAGATTTATGGTGTCCCAAGTCACCGGTTTAAAATCCCGAATCGAGGAAAAGAATGACTCTGTTTAACAGTCCGCGAACCAGAAATCCGGGTAAGGAATTCTGTTAACCCGGGAGAAGGTGTTAGGCATTCCCGAGTTCTGTGGTTCTAACACGGTCGCTCAACTGCTATATTTGGCTTTATTATCTGATTTTAAACATGTTTTAAACCTATTGTGCAATTTTAACTCTATAGCCGCTTTTATTCATCTTTAAGGAAGATTGCAACGTCATTTAAAATATGTCTTGAACCAAGTCACATAAATGCACCCGCGGCTCTCGACATATTTTATCTAACATTGTTATTTGGATTTGGGTCACATAAATGCGCACCCGAGTTTAGGAAGGTAAGTTATTTAAATAACGCGCCTAAAGAAACTACGCATTTGCAACTTTGCGAGGGCCATAAAAATTCTCTAAATGGCACGCCTCGATTTTTAAGGATAAACAAGATTAATTAAATGAGGGCCATGCAATTCAAGTTTTTATTTGGCACGGCACGCCTCCAACCTATTTGTCTAAAAATCGATAAAATACCGAGGGCCATAAACTATTGAAGTCAATTATCCCGTACATCACTAAGATAAACATTACAGTAACTAATCTTATAAACCAACGAGATCGCCCAAGCCTACTGCCCAGCTCTAGCTACAGTGTATGACACTCATGCTGGATGCCAAGCACCAATACAAGCTACCTTAACCATGTAATATATTGGGAAAGAATAGCTTTGTCTGCTCCAGTCAAAACAAAGAAATATCAATAAGTTTCCACACATGAACATAGATGTATTATCCAGTAAATTACTAGGCTAACTGAAATATACTTGGCATAAAAAAAATCAACATGCTATTTCTTCAACCCTTACTACAGATCAGAAGTTGTATAAACAAAGAAAGAGTCACTGCTTGTATAACTGGATATGAAGGCCCTTCCAACTGAGGTTGGCTGATAATAGGCCAAAACACGAATGACACAACAATACTTCATCATCTCCAATTGCACATTAATATCCTTCTTACCATTATCAGTTTCATACTTCTTCTCACTAATCAAACAATATCTATGACATAAATGACTAACCTCAATCAATTTGCATTTGCTATACTAGTGACATGCTTGAAAGACATTTCCAGGAGAGATCAATCCCTATTACCTAACAGTGACTAGGAGAGCATAACAAAACTAACATGTGCATTATAAAGAGACATGGAACACAAAAGGCAAACAGGCTCACTTAAAAGCTTGACTCAATAACACCAAATCACTGACAATAGGAGAACGATCATCTTCACAACTAAGCAATTTCTTTGCATCAGAATGTTGGAGCATACATCAACTAGCTTTCACTTAAATCAAGCAATTCATGGAACTTCATAGTAAACAAGAACCAACAACTTCATGACCACTAAATTCATAATAAAGCATAAACTAAAACATTGCCATACTCAAACTTTGTTACTACAGCTCTAGCCTGCTATCAAAATTGTCACCCAATTTGAAGTTTTAAAAGTAAAATAATACCATGATTTAAGGGAGAAACAAAAACACTAAGAAATAGAATCACTTAAGTTAACATTTCGAGAATCTATGCACTCGGCTCATACACAAACTTAACAAAGGGAAATCTGTCCAAAAGTAAATTGTGGAGACAAGAAGGTCCTTATGAATCAACTTAGAGACTTAGCCAAACTAGTTGCTTAAGATAAATCTAATCACATACTGAGGAAGGGCCTGCCATTAGACCATAGTAGCTATGAACAGCTTGAAAGAACATCAGATGAATAAAGACCAATCAATTTGTAGGAATCCTGATCCCAGCTCAAAACACTTCAATTTACACTAGCAAGCTTTCATCTCAATACGACGAAATCAGCAAAGCGCCACAGAATACTGTGAAATCAGCAAAAAATTAATCACAGAAACTTTAACACTGCTGAGTCCTCAAGGAGCTGACAATTTCAACTGGATTCATAGCATAGAGTCGAGGGATACATAACTCAACCAAATCCCCAACTCTCACACCTTTCTTTACTAGCAAAACTACTTAAAACATGTTAATATAGGAATGAGAGCAAGAAGCTCATGCCCAATGCATACTGCTTCTATATCAGACATGGAGGATCAGAAGCTTGTAGATGAAAATCTCATGAATCGATTAATCTTTCTGATTTCTCCGTTCACCTTTCATCCAAATAGAAAACAACCACTTAATTCAAAAAAAAAAAGCATAAACAAATCATTAAGACGATTCAGAATCCATAGCACGCTCATTGAACACAGAACTTCAACTATTATTTTAGACTTAATCATTTTTACAATTGTCCATGACTTGCTTCACAGCTGAAATATAGGACAAGAAAAGAAGTGAACCTGGAATTAAAATGAATTCGTCACAACACTGAAATCGACCAAAAGAGAATGGCCAGCAACTAAAAATCAGCCCTTGAGCAGCAACAGACTTGAACTTGTCAAATGACTTCCATTTTTAACCCAAAAATCCAGAATTGTAATAAAAAGATGAACTCTAGAAGTTTCGAAAACATTAGACAAAAATCGACACAGAAAATGCAATATCGAACACTCAGTGACCTTTTCCCTCTGTTCTAGTACCGGAGATAAAAGAACAATAGAGAGTGAAGAATCAAAATCTCGAACCCTAATTTTAACTTTCTTACCCAACAATCACCTTTTAAATTTCTAAAAAAAACCAAAAATCCCCCAAAACCTAGAAGAAGCCCCCTTCTTAACCGAAAATGGTCCCTTATATATCCAAACCCCAGATTCTTTCTTCCTCTTCAAGAAAACGGATAAGGCTCTCTTGAAAACGAGCACATGATGAATGTGAGGCTCGGATTAAATGAAATCGATCTGACGCCTCTCACTCATCCAACACCCATTTTCTAGAGCCTTCCAACCGCGTGAAATAGCTTGAAAACGGGCGAGTGAGGGAGGAAATCTTGGTGTTGTCAGAGGTCGTTACACCCATGTGGCAATAGGAGAGAAGAGGGGAGCGCGTGAGGTGAGTTTTTGGGGTGAAATTGGGCGAGGCGGAGGGTGATTTGGGTTGCTTGGAGAAGAGGAGCAGTGGCTGCGTTATTTGGGTCTATTGAGATTAGGGTTCTGTATTCTCTTTGAGAGTATTTTGGGCGAGTGGAGCGGGTAAGGGAAATGGGTCGGGCAGCGAGGTGAGGCTAGTTTGGGCCTGGGGGGGTGTACTTTGGGCAGGTCTGGTTAAGTTTATGCAAGATTTAGATGAGTCATGGGGCAAACACGTTTGGGCTAGTGACATGGCCCAAAATTTGACTTATTGAAAGTCTTTTCTTTTCTTCTTTCTTTCCAAAAATTTCTTTTATTTTCAAAATTAAATTAATTCCTAAACAAATTATCCTACAAATTCGAATGATTAATAATAAAGCCACAATTAACGATAAAGGAACACTTACCAAAATTCAAAATTAAAATTAAAAGGTGCAAAAATAAACCATTTTTTGTGATTTTTCCAATTCTTATAAAATAACTATTTCACTACTTAATTCAAAAATACAAAGTTAAATCCTAAATGCAAATGCAGCGCATTTTCGTATTTTTCACTAATTAAATAAAATAAACATGCACAGAAAAATGCAAACAATTAACAGAAAAATGCCACGAAAATTCACAAAATTGCAAATAAGAAATTATTTTGTTTTTAAAACTGTGGGAGTAATTCATATAGGGCAAAAATCACGTGCTCACAGCGATCAATCGGGTCACTTCAAAAGAGATTGCCCAAATCTAAGAAAGGGCAATGATGAAAGCAGTGTCTAGAAGAATGAGGACAACACAACCGCCATGATACAAACAATTGATAATGTTGTCCTCTTTATAGATGATGAAGAGGAATGCATGCACTTGGCAGGTCCAGAATCTGAAAGGGTGGTTGATACAACAGCATCTTACCATGCCACACCGGTAAGAGAACTTTTTTGTAGATAGGTAGCAGGTGATTTTGGCACTGTGAGAATGGGTAACACGAGTTACTCAAAGATTGCGGGGATCGATGACATTTGTATCAAGACAAATGTCGGATGCACATTGGTTCTAAAGGACGTGTGACATGTCTTGATTTGCGAATGAACTTGATCTCGGGAATTGTTTTAGACCGAGATGGAAACGAGAGCTATTTTGCAAATTAAAAGTGGAGACTCACCAAGGGATCAATGGTGATTGCAAAGGGAGTTGCTCCTGGTGCGTTGTACTAGACAAATACAGAAATATGCCGAGGTGAATTGAACGTGACACAAGATGATATTTCTGTAGATTTGTGGCACAAAAGAATGGGTCATATGAGTGAGAAGGGATTGCGGATCCCTGCCAGGAAATCACTCATTTCCTATACCAAAGGTACAACGGTAAAACATTACGACTACTGTCTATTTGGTAAGCAGCATAGAGTTTCATTTCAGACATCGTCTGCAAGAAAATTGAATATACTTGATTTGGTATATTCTGATGTTTGTGGTCCAATGGAAATTAAATCAATGGGCGGTAAAAAATATTTTGTTACTTTTATTGATGATGCTTCACTGTAACGACCCGGCCGGTCGTTTTGAGAATTAATGCCCCGATCCCCTATTAACTGGCTTCCCCCATATCTTTTTAAGCTATTGTGACTTGCCGGGATGATTCCTTTTGGGTTTCGGAGTGTTTTGGGACACTTAGTCCCTAAATGAGAGCTTAAGTCTTAGAATTTGGACCGTAGTCGGAACAGTGTGAAGACGGCTCCGGAATGGAGTTCCTTCAATTCCGATAGCTGTGTTGGGTGATTTTGGACTTAGGGGCATGTACGGATTGTGTTTTTGAGGTCCGTATTTAGGCTTGAAATGGCGAACGTTGAATTGTTAGAGTTTTGGGACCGGTAGTGGAGATTTTGATATCGGGATCGGAATCTAATTACGGAAGTTGGAGTAGGTCTGTAGTGTTGAATATGACTTGTGTGCAAATTTTGAGGTCAATCAGACATGGTTTGGTTGGTTTCGGCATCGGTTGTAGAGTTTTGAAGTTTTAAGTTTTTAAAGTTTGAATTGGAGGGTGATTCGTGATTTTTGTGTTGTTTGATGTGAATTGAGGGCTCTACTAAGTTTGCATGGTTTTTTAGGATTGGTCGGTATGTTTGGTTGACGTCCTGGGGGCCTCGGGTGTGTTTGGGATGCTCAACGGATTGGTTTGAGACTTATGCAAATGGCTGAAGTGTGCTGCATATGGTGTTTTCGCACCTGTGCATTTTGGACCGCGGGTGCGAGCTGCAGAAGTGAATAAGGAGCCGCAGAAGCAGAAATGGCCCTGCCCAGCTGGGTCTGTAGATGCAGTGAGGATGCCGCAGAAGCGAAGCGCAGAAGCGGTTGAGGGACTGCAAGAGCGGGTCGCAGGTGCGGCCCAGTGCTCGCAGATGCGGTCCCTGCCAACTTAAGTGATTTCCGCACCTACGATGGATTTTCTGGAGGTGCGGCGCCGCAGGTGCGAAGAAGGCGCTTGCTGGTGTGGTTTGTCTGGCAGAAAAAGAGAAAATTCGAGGGTTTGGTGTTCATTCCATAAAATTCGATTTTGAGCTTGGAGTAAGGTAAATTTTCGAGTGTTTTTCAGAGGGAATCATTGGGTAACGATTCTTAATCCTATTTTGACCATATTTCATTAATCCATAGTTGTTTTCTTCATTTAATCAAGGATTTTGAGTGAGAAAGTTGGGAAAAGGGGGAAAAGTTCCCCAATCGAATTTCTGAGTTTTGAGTGGGATTTTGACATCGGATTGGGATAATTTTTGTATGAGTGAACTCGTGAGTGAATGGGTGTTGATAATTTGTGACATTTACCCGATTCCGAGACGTGGGCCCGGGGAGGATTTTTGGGCATTTTTCTATTTTCTTGCCTTAGCCTTGATTTCATTAGCTAAATTAGTTGCTTGTAGCTATATATATGTTATGTAGTTGATTTAATTAGATTTGGGCCACTCGGAGTTGGATACTCGGGGCAAGAGTGGATTTTTCATTTATTTGAGCTTGGTTCGAGGTAAGTGGCTTGCCTAACCTTGTGTGGGGGAACACCCCTTAGGATTTGGTACTGTTTGATATGTGAGCGTCGTGTACGTGAGGTGACGAGTGCATACACGGGCTATCTGTTGAAAAACCCTGTTTTCATTAAGCAAATATTTGTCTTCCTTTAATTGAGCAACACTAATATATGTAACTATCCTACTTAGCTTAGGAAAGCATGCCTACGTGCCTTAATTGTCTTAACTGCCTTAACTTTCTACCTGAACTCTGTGCAGCATGTTTAGTGAAAATTACCCGTTTTCTTTGATATGAACTTGATCTAAATTGTAGAATTCCTTGATGAAACTGTTGTTTATGTTGATTGAGTTGCATTTTTTACTTTGGGACTACGGAACGGTATTTCGGGAGATCCCCTTGCACGTATATGTTTGGGACTACGGGACGGTATCCCCGGAGACCCCCCTGTAGCGGATATTTATTTTGGGACTATGGAATAGTATTCCGGGAGATCCCCCTACACATTTACGTTTGGGACTACGGGACGGTATCCCAGGAGATCCCCTGCACATTTACGTTTGGGACTACGAGACGGTATCCCGGGAGATCCCCTGTTGGTTTCTCTGTGTACTGAGTTCTTGTTTTTCTGTGACTTCATTCTCGTTAAATGTTAGTATTTATCTTTACTATGATATTTCATACTGTATTATTTTATATATATATATATATATATATATATATATATATATATATATA
>NW_017676825.1:0-2840 GCF_001879085.1 Nicotiana attenuata
TGTTTAGAGTATGCGAGGGCGAGTTTGTGTAGCCTAATGTTGAGTGGAGTTCGAGAGTTGATCTTAGCGGAGGCCCATAGTTCTCGGTATTCTATTCACCCGGGCGCCGCGAAGATGTATCAGGACTTGCGGCAACATTATTGGTGGCGTAGGATGAAGAAGGATATTGTTGCGTATGTGGCCTGATGTCTGAACTGTCAGCAGGTCAAGTATGAGCATCAGAGACCCGGTGGTTTGTTTCAGAGGATTGAGCTCCCCGAGTGGAAGTGGGAGAGGATTACCATGGATTTCATTACTGGACTTCCGTTGACTCGGAAGAAGTTTGATGCTATTTGGGTCATTATTGATAGGCTGACCAAGTCAGCGCATTTCATTCCATTGGCAGTCTCCTATTCATCCGAGAGGTTAGCTAAGATTTATATCCGGGAGATTGTTTGCCTTCATGGAGTGCCGGTATCTATCATTTCGGATCGGGGTACGCAGTTTACCTCGCGCTTCTAGAGAGCGGTTCAGCAGGAGTTAGGTACCCAGGTTCAGTTGAGCACAGCGTTCCATCCTCAAATGGACGGTCAGTCCGAGCAGACTATTTAGATTTTTGAGGATATGCTCCGGGCTTGTGTTATTGACTTTGGAGGTTCATGGGATCAGTTCTTGCCTTTAGCAGAGTTTGCCTACAATAACAGCTACCAGTCGAGCATCCAGATGGCTCCTTATGAGGCCTTATATGGTAGGCGGTGTCGGTCTCCGATTGGATGGTTCGAGCCAGGAGAGGCTCGGTTGATAGGTACAGATTTAGTTCAGGAGGCCTTGGAGAAGGTCAAGGTCATTCAGGACAGACTTCGTTCAGCTCAGTCTAGGCAAAAGAGCTATGCAGATCGTAAGGTTCGAGATGTAGCTTTCATGGTTGGTGAGCGGGTATTGCTCCGGGTGTCGCCTATGAAGGGCGTGATGAGGTTCGGAAAGAAGGGCAAGCTTAGCCCTAGGTACATTGGTCCGTTTGAGATTCTTGATCGAGTGGGAGAGGTGGCTTATAGACATGCATTGCCACCTAGCTTATCAGCCGTGCACCCAGTTTTTCATGTGTCTATGCTTCGGAGGTATAACGGCGATCCTACCCATGTATTAGACTTCAGCACTGTCCAGTTGGACAAAGATTTATCTTATGAGGAGGAGCCGGTAGCCATTCTAGACCGGCAGGTCTGTCAGTTCAGATCTAGAAGTTTTCCCTCTGTTCGTGTTCAGTGGAGAGGTCAGCCCCCTAAGGCCTCGGCCTGGGAGTCCGAGTCCGATATGCGGAGCCGTTATCCACATCTGTTCCCCGACTCAGGTACTTCTTTCTTTTGTCCGTTCGAGGACGAATAGTTGTTTTAGAGGTGGAGGATGTGACGACCCAAAGGGTCATCACCTATTTCCTCATCCATGCCGTGCTTTCGAGGCCTTAAAAACCTCATTTTTTTTACTTGCCTCGATTTGCATGCGCAGTCCGGGCGCGTAGCCGGAAAGCTGTTAAGTTGAAATTTGTGAATTCCATGAAAAATTTGAAGAATTTTGATATGAATATGATTATAGTTGATTTTGGTCAACATTTTTGGTAAACGGACCCGGACCCGAGATTGGACGGTCCCGGAAGGTCCGTAGAAAAATATGGGACTCGGGCATGTGCCCGGAATCGAATTCCGAGGCCTAGAGCCCGAGATATGAATTTTTCCGTGAAATTGTTTTTCTGAAATTATTAAGTAAAATGGAAATGAATATTGATTAAAAGTTTATGGTATCGGTCTCGTATTTTGGTTCCGATGCCCGGTACAAGTCTTAAATATGTGTTAAGCGCTTTCTGTAAAGTTTGGTCGAAATCGGACGTCGTTTGACGTGTTTCGTACTATAAGTTCCAAGTTTGAAAGTTTATGCAGTTTAGAAGAAAAAAATCATGTGTTTTGAGTCTTGGTTCAATGATTTTGATGTTATTTTGGCGATTTGATCGCACGAGCAAGTCCGTAGGATGTTTTTGAGGTTGTATGCATGTTTGGTTTGGAGCCCCGAGGGCTCGGGTGAGTTTTGGATAGGCATCGGATTGCATTTCTCATGTTTTAAAAATCTGGTATGCTGGCTTCTGCAATTTTCGCAAATGCAAAGGGAAGACTCGCAATTGTGAACTCGCAAATGCGAGCATTGCTTCGCAATTGCGAAGTCTAGGAAAATGGGGCACTGTCGCAAATGCGATCAACACTTCGCAAACGCGAAGTCTGGGGAAAAGGCTTGGGCTCGCAAATGCGATCCATTGGCTCGCAAATGCGAGGTGGCCCTGGTCGCAAATGCGATCGAATGTTCGCAAAAGCGAAACCTGGCCACCAGACATGGGTTCGCAAATGCGAACTAAGAATGTCGCAATTCCCAGCCCTGTTTTGTTCGCAATTGCAAAACATGGTTCGCAATTCCCATATCCGAGGCCCAACAAATTTTATACTTAGTCGAATTTTCATCACTTTTCACCATTCTTTATAAACCCAAACACCATAGGCGATTTTTCAAGAGCAAACTTCATCCCATATCATTTGTAAGTTGATTTTTACTTAATTCTTTCAACTTTTAACATCATTAAACATGTTTTCCACTTGAAATCAAGGATTTTCATGGGTGAAATTGGGGTTCTTGGGTGGAACCTAGGTTTTCCATAAATTGGGGAGTTGGACCTCGATTTAAGGTCCGATTTCAAAACAAATTATATATTTGAACTCGTGGGGGAATGGGTAACCGGATTTTGGTTCGAACCTCGAGTTTTGACCACGTGGGCCCGGGGGCAATTTTGGAATTTTTGGGAAAAACTTGGGAAACTCATTTTT
>NW_017676825.1:3736-18631 GCF_001879085.1 Nicotiana attenuata
TGACGACCCGCACAGCTACTATCGATCAATACCTAGATCTGTATACAAAAATGTACAGAAGTGTAGTATGAGCACACCACGCGGTGCCCAGTAAGTATCAAGACTAACCTCGATGGGGTAGCGACGAGGAACAGTCAAGACACCTACTGGTCAAATGAAATGAACAAGATATGATAGTAAAATATCGAGATAAAGATAACGAGATAATATCAACAGCGGAGAGAAATCAAAATACAAACAGTAGGAACAATAAAGGGAGAACACGGGTAGTACGAACGATACCCAAGTAAATCAGATAACCAAGCAAGTCAAATAACCAAGTAAATCAACACTGACATAACAGGAACAGAGACAAGTAAGAATGTATTCAAATAAAGAAGGCAATACCAACCCAATCAATCACATCATGTCTAATACACAATCCCGACCATCCCAATCCTCGGTTTCTCATATCATAATTCCAACTTCCGAACCTTCAGCACACATGGCACCTTGTGCCTCCATATTTTCCATCTCACTTTTAACAATAATATCCACATGATATACTATACATAATGTCCGTACAAATGCACTCAAGATGTTCAAGAAGTCTCATTTACTAGTATAAGTAAATTACAATTTCTAAACTAATTAGGAAAGTCAACGAGAAAAGATGAGGTTGTTTCTTTTGAAATCATTTGAGTAAAGAAAGTACGCATTTCAATTAAAATACAATATCGACTGGGTTATTACCTTTAACATGGGAGTTAATAACATAAAATTTAGTAGAAATTCCTTTTTAAGTAAAATACGACCTTAGACGGTTTAAGGGGATATAATTGAGAAACTAATTGAATTAAAGATGTAACAATTTTTTTGAAGTTTGAAGTATTGGAATGTATGTGTATATATATATATATATATATATATATATATATATATATATATATATATATATAAAATTTCAGTGGGTGATCTCATATTCCATAACTAGCCGTCTAAATCATGAACAAAATTTTTCATTAAACATCATGCATATATCCTACTAGAAAGTTGAAAATTTCTTTTTCCTTCAATTTTCCATGATCATCAATGTATTTTGGTCCTTTTGGTGATCTGGTAAGCAAGGTTGTCCAATATTAATGCGCAAACTTGGATTCCTCACCTAAAAATTTCTTTGTTTATTTATCATTATCATTTTCTATCATCAGTGTAATACTCCTCAAATCTATAAAAGTTTCAAGATACGCTAAATATAGAATTTAAATTTTTTTTTCATCTTAAATTATACTTCTACTACGTATTTAAACCCTTGTGATTGACTTTGAGTTTCTAACTGGATATATAATTAGGGGAATATTAATAATTTTAATGTTATTAATTATTAAAAGTAGGTATAATTAAATACTAGTTAAGTCAAAAAAAAAAGTGCACGTGAGCCTTAAGCCCATAAAGGGCTCTTGGCAGGCAAAAGCGTGACAAGCTATTGGCCCTTTAAGGCAAAGGAACAAAGGGCTTTAATAATTGAATAGAAACAGAACATTGTTCTGTTCGCGCAAGGCAAGCAGACATCGAAAATAAAATTCTAAGGTTCTTTACCAATCACTAATACTTGAATTCAGGTATGTGAAATTTCCTATTGTCAATTATCCTAGGGTGGTAATAGGTAACAATTGAATAGTTAATTCCATTCTTCCTCTATATCAACAGTAAATTCTCTGTTTAGGTGTGAAACTTTAAAATTGATTAAAATGCACTGGTTGTTCTAGAATCGATTGTTTGACGGGTATAAATTGGACTAGGGCCTACGTATTGGCTCGAGAAGTTTTGAGGTGAGTTGATATAACCCTTTACTAAAGTGGCTTAACTCACAAAAGCATGCATGCAAGGTGTTTGATGAATTGCTTAAAAGAGTTTATATTTACTTAATTGGAGCGAGTGAGTACCTATTAACTTAGAATTGTTCTAGCAAAAGTTTAGATAATTCACTATGATATTGTGCATAAATTTTCAGATTTTTGTGTTATTCTTATAAGCCATTTTCATGTTGAAAATTTATGAAGAAGCAAGAATCTTTAGAAATATTTTTGAATGTTTATTTCATTCTGATGCCATGCTTTACAATTAAGGATACCATCATGAGTATGTATATGATGTTCCAAAAAATAAAAAAGATTTAGACTTGAAAGTCACAAGAAGAAGTTTTAGAAAGAAAAGATTTTTGGGAGTATCCTTTATTCTGAGAATGGGTCATCGTCCAGGCCAAGGGTCCTGACCAAGGCGTTGACTTCCTGAAACTACTTGTGCCAAAGCAGGGAGCACATGAGCCGAGGGTCTCGTTGCTGAGAATTTACTTAGCCATTCTAAGGTATGATACATGAGTGCTGAGAACCATGAAGCGAGTGGCACCTCGTGGATTGCGCCTATTCGATCAGGTTGGGATCGAACCCGTGCCGATCACACGGTGACTAAGACAGAAATAGGTCAGGATAGTTTGAACTCCCAATGTATAAAGTGAAGTATTTTTTTTTTGGAAAGAAAAAAAAGAAAAGAATTTCTTTTAGAATACTCATAAACTGCTATTATGCAATTATTTTAGAACTGTTCTTATAAGCTTTCTGACATGCATTTAGAATCTTAGCTCGTAATGCAGATGTTACTAAAGTTCCGTCCCCTGTTAGAGACTCACTGAGTACAATGGATGGTATGACCTTCTCTTTTGGGAACATAAGTTGGTCTGCGGTACAACGTAAGAACCGATTTTGCAGGCGAGCAGGCGACAGGTTAGGACTTCCCTCTCTTCCAGTGCTATTGGTGAGCTCCACTTTTGTTCGTGGAGTATTGCTTAGAGTCATTTTTACTTAGCTATTTCTTTGTTTACTTAGAGAACTGGCCAGGAAATCTCATGTCCTGAGCAGTGCGTCATTTTATTAGTTGAGGCTTCATAGACACAGTTGGTGGGTTAAGATTCAGATGTTTTTGATAATAACTTAGTAGTATTTCATTGGTTACTACAAATAAAGTTTTGGAGTTGGTTTGTTTTAGATATTTAAATTAATTAAAAGTATTTGGTTACTGTATTGCCTTCGGGTATATAAATCTTGAAGTTATAATAGATCTGATAAGCGCATATGGTTCGCTCGATCATGTTTAGTGATTGGGTGCCGGTCCCGGCTTGTTCAGAAAGTGGGTCGTGACAAACTTGGTATCAGAGTATCAGATTTATGGATTCCTAGGGGTCTATGAAGCCGTATTAGTAGAGTCTTATTTATGGGTATGAAGCGCGCCATACTTATAAACAGGAGGCTACAAACATTTAGGAAAAGTCTCATTTTTTTCATACTTTAGATCGTGAAGTAGATCCTACCTCTAAGAAACTATCTAAAGTATTCGTTTCTTTAAAACTCGTAGAAATGGATTGTACTCGCAACTCTGACACCGCCACTCAGGATGCTGCTCAAGAAACTATTGCTACTATTGTTGCTCAAGGTAGAACTAAGAAGGCTTCAACTCAGAAAAGAAAGGGTAAATCCACAAAGGAGGTTCAAGTACCTCGGGTTAAACATGAAGAAGGGGTGAACATGATGATCCAGTACCTCAGAATCCAGTGCCGCCCCCAACAGCAGTTCCGGCTTAAACAACTATATCTCCAGAGGTGGGTCAGATGTTTAATGCTGTCAACAGTGCTATGGAAATGTTTAAAGCCTTCATGTCCAACCAGGACGAAAGAAGAAATGGGATTCCACCTCAATCAAATAGACATAACAATTCTGAGTCCTCAAGAGTGAATGAATTTTTAAAGTTGAGTCCTCCATTGTTCCATGGTTCTATAGCTGATGAAGATCCAATGTTGTGGCTGGAAGGTGTCAAGAAAGCCCTCCGAGCGATGAAAGCATTTGATGATGAAGCTGTGGAGCTGGTCGCTTACTAGCTTAGATATGTGGCCGGCGCTTGGTTTGAGAGGTTGGAAAATGTCACGACCCAAACCCCGATCGTGATGGCGCCCAACACCTTGTTAGGCAAGCCCGACCATTCAACAAATACCCCAACTATTGATGATTCAAGAGTTTAAACACAGATATCAAATTCGCCAAACCATTATACCAAAAGGCCATAAATACGGAGAAAATGTACTGAAATCCAACAGAATACGGAAAACATAAGCCCAAACAGGATCCGGTGTCACGACCATGAGCCTCTAATACAGAGTGTCATCCTATAACAATACTGTCTAAGAAACAGAATGATAAAAGATAAGGATAGGAGGGAAGAATCAGGGCTGCGAACGCCAGGCCGCTACCTCGATGCTCCCGAAGTAATGCTGCTCAGCTAGATAGGTCCTCCCTCAGACGGTGATGCAACTGAATCTGCACACAAGGTGCAGGGAGTAAAGTGAGTACTCCGACTCAGTGAGTAATAAGCATAAATAACAACTGAAAGTAAGAAATTCACGGAAAACACAAGGCATCTATAACAGGAAGTGCCAAACCTTTAACAGTAAAACCGGCGAGTCAATAAAGTAGTAGGACAGAAAAATAACCATGACAGGTAACAGGTAAGAAATGATGCAATGATGCAATGCAATGCAATACCGGTAATCTCAAGTACCCACTGCGGCGTGCAGTTCGAGCTAACCATAAACAAATACCGGTACACTCAGGTACCCACTATATATATATATATATATATATATATATATATATATATATATAATACGTCGACGGCGCTCACTAGGGGTGTGTACAGACTCCGGATGGGCTCCTACAGCCCAAGCGCAATAACAAGCCATCTCGTGGCACTAACCAGGCCCTCGGCCTCAATATCATATACCATTGCTGCGGCGTGCAGCCCGAGCCATCCATAATTTCCAGAAAATCAATATAAGCCCTTTAGGCACTTTCAAAACAGTAATCCACAGCCCAACATATTATTTAAATACCATTTGAGTTTCCAAGTTTTTGAAAAAAAAAAGGGGCTGAGTATGCAAAACAATACTGAAAACCTCAGAAAAAGGTTAAACAATGTGCAAAGTATGCAAATCCATAAAATCAATCCCTGAAAGATCCAAATAGTCGGCACGAAGCCCAAGTACAATAATCAAACCAAGTAACAATGGTTTCCAGCAAGTTCTAGTAGAAAAACACAGTAAAAAGCATCACCGGGACGGACCGAGTCACAATCCCCAATAACCAACAGCCCCGCACTCGTCATAGAGCGCGTGCCTCGCCTCAATATAGCGGTACGATGTGAAATGCCGAGGTTTCAAACCCTCAGTTCATCATTTACACTCATTACTCACCTCAAGCCGGCCCAAAATCTAGCTCGCTATGCCTTTCCCTCTTGAATCAACCTCCTCACGCGCCGAATCTGATCAAAACCACAAGGAATACATTATAATATGCTAATGGAACATAACCCAATCGAAAGAACTCGAAAAACACCCAAAAACACGAAGTTGGCAAAACCAGAGCCCCGGGCCCACTTCTCGAAAAATTACGAAATTCACATCACCGGGATCCTCGTCTCGCCACTAGTCCATACATATAAAATACACAAGAATCGGAGTCCATTTGACCCCTCAAATCAACAATTCAAACCTTCTTAGGTTTCAAGCCCTAACCATCATTTTTACCCCTTTAATTCCTTGAATTTCAGTGTTTAAATCCTTGTTTTTACACCATAACAACATTATTCGAGTCTATAAATTCATACCTGATGGAATCCCCTTCGAATCCTCTCCAAATCGTCCAAAATCGCCTCTTCCCGAAGTCTAAAATGTTTTCTTAACTTCTGAAATTCGCGAACACTGTTCATTAAACACAGTCCAGATTTCCGCTTCTGCGGCCCTTTAACCGCACCTGCGGTACCGCTTATGCGACAATTTGACCGCTTATGCGGTCTCACTTAAAACACCTGGGACCGCTTATGCGATCCAAACACCCGCTTATGCGGTTTACCTCCAACCGCTTCTGCGGTATATTAACCGCTTATACGTACTCGCTGAAGCGCCTACACGTCCGTTTATGCGGAAAATCCCTGGGCCACACCTGCCCGCTTCTGCGACCTCTCCGCCGCATTTATGGAACCGCTTCTGCGGCTCCTTTTTCGCAGATGCGGAAATACCAGAAGACAGAAAAATCTGACCTGCAACAAATGCTTCCAACTCCCGTTTAACCATCCGAAATCACCCCGAGGCCCCCGGGACCTCAACCTAAAGCACCAACACATCCTATAACCTTATTCAAACTTGTTCCATTCCTCAAAACACGTCAAACAAATGCTAAAACCATTAAAATACATCGGATTCAAGCCTAGTTTTCATCAAAACTTCCGAAATGCGCATTCAATCAAAAACCCGACCAAACAACGTCCAAATGACCTGAGAATTTGCAGACATATCCAAAATCACCTAACGAAGCTACTGCAACTCTCGGAATTTCATTCCGACCCTCGGATCAAAATCTCACCTATCAACCGGAATTCGCCAAAATTCAAACTTCGCCAATTCAAGCCTAATTCTACACCGGACCTCCAAATTCTATTCCGATCGCACTCCTAAGTCACTAATCATCCCCCAAAGCTAACCGAACCACCGGAATTCACATCCGAGCCCTCTAACCACATAGTCAACTTCCGGTTGACTTTTTCCAAAGCAAGCTTCCTTCAAAAAGGCTAAGTGCCATATTTCCAACTAGAACCAATCCAATTCTACCCGATCAACTCAAATACTGATATTAAATCATGGAGGGACATAATATGTGGGAAACGGGACGGTAACTCACTTGACGACGGGCCGGCTCGTCACAGAAAAGGAAAGAGATGAAGATGATGGTCCACCTACTTGGGAAGAATTTGAAGAGGCCTTCATGGCTAACTTTATACCGGAAGAGGATAGGGAATCTAAGGTTACAGAGTTCGAACAACTCAAGCAAGGGAATAAAAGTGTTGAAGAGTACTACATGGAATTTATAAGGTTGGCTAAGCATGCTCCTCACATGGTTAAGACAGAAAAAGCAAAAATTCGCAGGTTTGTTGGCGGTTTGGCTTACCACATTAAGGATACAACATCGGCTGCAGCGGTAGGAATGACAGCTTTCTCCTCTATTGTAAGATTCGCCAAGCACTTAGAAAAAGACAAACAACAAAGGAGAGAAGAAAAAGAGCATAACAAGAAGGCCCGAACAACGGGCAGGTTTAATGGTCCATCTAGCGGAGGTGGAAGGGGTTCCTCTGATAAGGAGTCAATTACACCAGCTTAGTCCAGTCATCAGTCAGGTGGTGGGTCTTCCTTCAGATGTACCCAGAGTTATGGAAACCAGTCTTGCCAGAATCAAAATTTTAGGACATCATCCTCACATAGCCAGAGTCATGCCGAGCAACATTCACAGCAACAAGGTCTTTGTGGAACATATAAGCGACAACATTCAAGTCAGTGCAAGCTCTGGTTTCACGGTTGATATCATTGTGGAGACATTGGTCATATAAAGGCCAACTGCCCAAAGTTTCAATGTAATTTCAGTGGTGGATCAACTCGTCCTTCTAGTTCCTACGCTACTGCAGTTGCACCACCTCAGGCTCGTGGTTCTCATAATCAGACCGGGTATGGGGCAGGCAGAGGTGCAGATCGAGTTACTCAGGGAGGGGGACAACCCTGTTTGTTTGATACACTTGATCGTCAGAGTGCAGAGGCATCTGCAAAAGTTATTACAGGTATACTTTTAGTCTGCTCACATAATGCTTATGCCATAATTGATCTGGGTTCAACGTTTTCATATGTGACTCCATACCTTGCAATTAACCTCGGGATAGAATCGGAACAACTTAGTGAGCCAATCCTAGTATCTACTCCAGTTGGCGAGCTAGTGAGAGTCACAATAGTCTATAGGGGTTGTATAGTTTCAATCCAAGGTGGCAGCACCGAGGCTGACCTCATAGAGTTAGAAATGGTGGATTTCGATGTGATCATGGGTATAGGTTGGTTGTCTTCTTGCTATTCCATGTTAGATTGTCGTGCCAAGATAGTCAGGTTCCAATTTCCAAATGAATAAGTCTTAGAGTGGAAGGGTATTTCAGCATCGTTGGTGGGTAAGTTTATTTCTTACTTTAAGGCACAACGAATGATCGGTAAGGGGTGTCTCGCCTATTTGGCTCACATCATTAATCCAAAATTAGAACCACCAGCTCTTCAGTCTGTGCCAGTTTTTAGAGAATTTCCAGAATTTTTCCCAGATGACCTTCCCGGACTTCCTCCTGAAAGAATCATAGACTTTGGCATTGATCTCATGCCATGCACTCAGCCCATATCTATACCTCCTTATAGGATGGCTCCAGCAGAACTTAGTGAGTTGAGAGAACAGTTGAAAGACCTCCTTGACAAGGGCTACATTAGGCCGAGTGTTTCACCATGGGGTGCCCCGATCCTGTTTTTCAAGAAGAAAGTTGGGTCTCTCAGAATGTGTGTCGACTATCGACAGTTGAATAAAGTTACCATTAAGAACAAGTACCCACTGCCAAGAATTGATGATTTATTTGATCAACTTCAGGGTGCAAAGTACTTTTCAAAGATAGACTTGAGGTCGGGGTACCACCAGTTGAGAATCAGAGAAGAGGGTATATCTAAAACAACCTTTAGAACTCACTATGGGCACTATGAATTTCTAGTAATATCCTTTGGGTTGACAAATGCTCCAGCCGCATTTGTGGACCTCATGAACTGAGTTCTCAAGCCATTCCTTGATACCTTCATTATCGTGTTTATAGACGATATTTTGGTATACTTTAAGAACATGGATGAGCATGGCGAACACCTCAGGATAGCATTGCAGACCTTGAAGGAGAATGAGCTTTATGCCAAGTTTTCAAAATGTGAGTTCTAGTTGTAGTCAGTGCTTAGGCCACGTGGTATCTAGTGAGGGCATAAAAGTAGACTCTCAGAAGACAGAAGCAGTCAAGAAATGGCTAAGGCCTACAACGCCAACCGAAATCAGAAAGTTCTTGGGGTTAGCTGGCTACTATAGAAGGTTTGTAAAAGGGATTTTCCTCACTTGCAGCTCCATTAACTAAGTTGACATATAAAGCAGTTAAGTTCCAGTGGTCAGACGCTTGTGAGCAGAGTTTTCAAGAGTTAAAGAAGAGGTTGACCATTGCACTTGTGTTAACCTTGCTGATAGGTTCGGGTGGGTTCACAATGTATTGTGATGCCTCCAGAGTTGGTCTTGGTTGTGTTCTTATGCAAGATGGCAAAGTTATTGCTTATGCTTCCAGGCAGTTAAAGAATCACGAGAAGAACTACCCCACAAACGACTTGGAGCTTGCCGCAGTGGTGTTTGCATTAAATATGGCGACACTACCTTTATGGTGAGCATTCTGAAGTGTTTATTGATCAAAAAAGCCTCCAGTACTTTTCAAGCAAAAAGAATTAAATTTGAGACAGAGAAGGTGGCTCGAGCTATTGAAAGATTATGACATCAATATCCTTTATCACCCGAGCAAAGCTAATGTGGTAGCAGATGTACTTAGTAGGAAGTCAATGGGTGTCCTAGCCCATCTTGCAGTACAAAGGCGATCTTTGGGTCGAGAAATTCAATAACTGGCAAATGATGGAATTAGACAAGATGAGACCGAAGAAGGAGGTATAGCTGCTTATTCCTTAGCGCAATCCTCTCTAGTTGCGCATGTTAAGGCTAAGCAAGATGAAGATCCGTACTTAGTGAAGTTAAAAGAATGAGTTAGAAAAAAAGAAATCACTGCTTTCACTCTAGGAGGTGACGGAGTTTTGAAGTTGAATGATCGGTTATGTGTGCGTAATGTAGATGGTCTTAGAAAGGTCATAATGGAAGCAGCTCATAGTTCGAGGTACTCTACCCACCCAGGTACTATCAAAATGTATCTGGACTTGAAAGAGTTGTATTGGTGGAAAGGCATGAAGAAGCAAGTAGCAGATCATGCGGCTAAATGTTTGAATTGCCAACAAGTCAAAGCTGGGCATCAGAGCCTGGTGGCCTAGCTCAAGATATAGAGATACTACAGTGGAAATGGGAGATGATTAATATGGATTTCGTAGTAGGTCTACCTCGCACATACCGTAAGCGTGATTCAATTTGGGTTATTGTAGACCGACTGACAAAGTCCGCGCATTTCCTACCAATAAAGACGACAGATTCCGCAGAGCAGTATGCATAGCTGTACATCAAAGAAATAGTCTGATTGCGTGGTACTCCAGTTTCAATAATATCTGACAGAGGCCCTAAGTTCACATATCATTTTTGGCAGACATTTCAGAAAAGATTAGGTACCAAGGTCAATTTGAGTACCGCTTTCCATCCACAGACCTATGGTCAGGCAGAAAGGACCATTCAGACTCTCGAAGGTATGTTGCGAGCATGTGTTATATATTCGGAGGTAATTGGGATGATCACTTGCCACTTGTAGAATTTGCTTACAATAACATCTATTAGATCAACATTGGTATGGCTCCTTGTGAAGCATTGTATGGACGAAGACGTAGGTCTCCAGTGGGTTGGTTTGATCTAGCAGAGGTGCCGTTGATTGGTCCAGAGTTTGTTTGCGAGGCCTTAGAGAAAGTTCAGCTAATCAGAGAAAGTCTGGAAGCGGCTCAAAGTCGTCAAAAGTCTTATTTTGACAAGAGACCTCGTGAATTAGAGTTCATGGTTGGTGATAAGGTGTTTTTGAAAGTTTCACCAAAGAAAGGAGTTATGAGGTTTGGTAAGAAAGGAAAACTTAGTCCTAGATTTATCGGACCTTATGAAATTCTAGAAAAGAAAGGAAACGTGGCTTATGAGCTAGCGTTGCCCGTTGAGTTGTCCTCTGTTCATCCTATCTTTCATGTGTCTATGCTTAGAAAGTACATTCATGATGAGTCGCATATAATACCTGCCGATACGATTGAAATTAAAGAAGGCTTGGCTTATGAAGAGGTACCTATAGAAATTCTCGATAGGCAAGTAAGCAAGTTGAGAACAAAAGATTTAGCATCGGTAAAAGTTTTGTGGAGTAATCATGATTCAAAAGAGGCTACGTGGGAGGTCGAGGAAGATATGAGGAAGAAATATCCATATTTATTTGAGAAAAAAGGTATCTGAACCTAGGTTTGGTTTGGCATTTATATATTATTTATTAAATACAAGTTAGCATGTGTTTATGTCTTTGCTAGATTATACTTAGTTGTTGAGGTAATTTAATTTTTGTTAGAGTATATTTAGTTATTTAATAATTTACTGCCATGCCAGAGTACATTTAACTCATTAAAGTGATTTACTTTTGCTAAGGCGTTGTGCTTTAGATTCTTGTTGGTTATTGTGGTACCTCCTTGCCGGAATGTGAGTAATTAATTTATGAGCTGTGTATGGTGCCTATGAACGGCTTGTTATGGTATATTTGGTTGTTGTTGGTGTAGTTGTGGTATTTGTGATAGGGATATTTTTTTAGGATAGTCCAATTTACAGGGGAAACTCTGCCAAAAGTTCAAAATTTTGAGTCCCTTAGAAGAGTGAGTAGTGTTAAGGAAACTTAAGAGGTTCAAGGACCTAAGGAATGATTGTTAGCTTACGAATAAAGCCCTAGCAACATTCGAGGACGAATGTCTTTAAGGAGGGAAGATTGTAATACTCCTCAAATCAATAAAAGTTTCAAGACACGCTAAATATAGAATTTAAATTTTTTTTAAATCTTAAATTATACTTCTATTACGAATTTAAACCCTTGTGATTGACTTTGAGTTACTTCTCTATTTATAAATAATTGAATATACAATTAGGGGAATATTAATAATTTTAATGTTATTAATTATTAAAAGTAGGTATAATTAAATACTAGTTAAGTAAAACAAAGGGCACGTGAGCCTTAAGCCCATAAAGGGCTCTTGGCAGTGACAAGCTTTTAGCCCTTTAAGGCAAAGGAACAAAGGGCTTTAAGAATTGAATAGAAACAGAACACTGTTCTGTTCACGCAAGACACGCAGACATCGAAAATAAAATCTAACGTTCTTTACCAATAACTAATTCTTGAACTCAGGTATGTAAAATTCCCAATAGTCAATTATCCTACAGTGGTAATAGGTAAGAATTGAATAGTTAATTCCATTCTTCCTCTATATCAACAGTAAATTCCCTATTTAGGTGTGAAACTTTAAAATTGATTAAAATACACTAGTTGTTGTACAATCGATTGTTTGACAGGTATAAATTGGACTAGGGCCTACGTATTGGCTCGAGAAGTTTTGAGGTGAGTTGATATAACCCTTTACTAAAGTGGCTTAAGTCACAAAAGCAGCATACAAGGTGTTTGATGAATTGCTTAAAAGAATTTATATTTACTTAATTGGAGCGAGTGAGTACCTATTAACTTAGAATGTTCAAGCAAAAGTTTAGATGATTTATTATGATATTGTGCATAAATTTTAAGATTTTTGTTTTATTCTTATATGCCATTTTCGTGTTGAAACTTTATGAAGAAGCAAGAATCTTTAGAAATATTTTTGAAAGTTTATTTCATTCTGATGCCATGCTTTATAATTAAGGATACCATCATGAGTATGTATATGATTTTCCAAAAAAAAAAAAAAGATTTAGACTTGAAAAGTCACAAGAAGAAGTTTTAGAAAGAAAAGATTTTTAGGAGTATCCTTTATTCTGAGAAGGGGTCATCGTCCAGGCCGAGAGTCCTGACCAAGGTGTTGACTTCTTGAAACTACTTGTGCCAAAGTAGAGAGCACATGAGCCGAGGGTCACGTTGCTGTGAGCACGTGATTTTTGCCACGCTTAAATTACTCCGATAGAATTCATTTGAATTAGAATTTTTCTTTTAGTATTTGAATTTTGAGGAATTAATTGCATGATTTTGTGTTTTGTTTGCATTTTGTGTGCATTTTTAGGTGTCATAAAAATGAAAATTACAAAAAAAAATAGCATACTTGCATTTAGGACCTAATTCTAGATTTTTATAGTAATTAAACATCATTTGAAATAAAAGAAAAATAACAAAAATAGTCTTTTTACAATCTTAAATTTTACATTTTACATTTTTTGATTTAGTTTTCTCCTAATTTGAGTCTTTTATTTTACACATAAAATCAGAAAATTCGAAAAAAATAATAAATAACATATATATAAGTAAAATACATAAAAAAGGGAATAAATGAGAAGGCTGGCCATGTTTGGGCCATTTTTACGAAGATCCTAGCCCAACAGCCTTGAAACCCAACCAAATCAGGCCAAAGTGGCTCAAACCCGCGCCCTATACCCGGTCCAGGACCCCTTTGACCCCAAAACGACCCCGTTTGGCTAGAATCGATCCCAACCGTCGAGGTTGTAAGTTCCGACGGTTGGGAAGCTAGGATTTCAAAGTATATAATTGTCCAAACACGCCCCTACTCCCCTTCTCATCGTCTCTCAGACCCCAGACACCCAAACCCTAATTCCGCTGCCTATCACCGCAAACCGCCGCCGGAAATCGCCTCCGCCGGTGGCGATTGGCCAATAGCTCCCAAAATTACACCACTACACCGTCTCAATCTCCCCGTCACAAGTCCCTCACTGTCTTCCCTCGAATCCCACTAGAATCCTTCGAATAATCAGAACAGTCGTCGTCATCTCCGCCGTCCACGGCGGCGCCACCTCCAAACGCCCCCAAAATCACACCCCATGCTCCTCTCCTCCTCTTCTTTCCATGTCTTGGTTTAGATTCCCTCAAATCACCACCAGATTCCTTGAATTTCAAATCGAAACTCGAGCCTCAAAACCCTAACCCCTCCAAATCCAACCAAACTCACAACCCATACTCTCCTCTACCTAAACCCCAAACTATCTCCCCCCAAATCCAACCGCAACTCCTCAGATTTTAGATCTAGGGTTTGAAGAATTTCAACTAATGTTGGATTTTCAAGTATTCAATTGGCTTTCAATTAATGTTATTTGTTTATTTTGGATGAAATAAACATATAACATTGGTTGGAAATCAATTTCGAAGAGTCAGTCTAGAAGATAAAAACAGTAAGTTTCTATTTCTTATTTGATTGATGATTCTGATCTCTTTTCGCGTTATTTTGATTTTTTTTAGTTTAATTTTGTTTGATGTGGTTTATGATTAATCATGTTTTCGTTGATTTCTGATTGTAGTCTAGTTTTGTTTCGATGTGTGTTTTTATTTCAATTCAGTGTTTATTTCGATTAGTAGAGGTTTTAATTTTTTTTTAGTCTTTAGACAATCCAGTTTAATCAGTGTTTGAAATAACAGAATTATTAGTTTAATTAGTGTTCCAATTTTCATTGATTAATTTGACTGTCAGTTAGATTTTATTAATTTAGTTGTTTGGATATAGCTGAGTTCAAACTCCTTGAGTTTAGCCATAGTCAGATTTTAACCAGGGGCTTGGGTTTAATTAATACCAGGTTCAGTAAATTTCAGAATAAAGTAAGGATAGTGTAGGTATTCCATAAATAGAAAACCATGCTAGAATTCCCTAGAATCTTCTAGAAGAGGGCCTTAGTTTAAGTTTCAGTTAGTTTTAGTGCAGTAACTTGAGAAAGAAGTCAGAAAATAAGGGACTAAACAGTTAAAAATCTTAAAATAATTGAGGGACCTAAGGGGCAATGTATAATTCTGCAGGCAGCCCTAGTTTTGCCTATAAAAGGCAGTATACCTTGCCTTTCAAGCAAGTGTTGAACAATCTGAAAAAATTCCCAAAGTTTTTGAGCCTCAAAAATTCCCCCCCCCACCCCACCCAAAACTAAGTTACGTACTAGTACTTACGAAGACTTAATTTAAGTATACCTACGAGTTACTAAACGGTAAAGGGTACGTCGTAAATTAACTTCGTAAATAACTTCCTTCTTTCCTAATACTTTAGGGTAAAACGTAAACTTACCTAAAAAAAAAACCTAAAAAACTAAAAACGTA
>NW_017676825.1:19137-38554 GCF_001879085.1 Nicotiana attenuata
TTGGACTGTTTAAATTTGTGGTTATCTAGCTGTAGCTTTAGTATAATTAATACTTGCTTTAGTTCAGGGTTCCTTCTGAAACAATTTAGAGTTCCATTTGATTGTGAAATCAGCGTGTGATGGCCACATCAAGTTTAACCACAAGCTGAACGCATGTCTAAAACAATTTTGTACTGCAGTAGCTAATATCAGTAGATTAGTTACTCGTGTTAACATCTGCGTTTCATTAAGTAGTTTAGTTTAGCTATATGATGATTAGATGTGAATAAAGTGTGAAGTTAGGTTATTAACTTGTTCGTGTTAGTGTAAGTAAAATCTCGTAATCAAGTTGCTTAGCCTGCTCATCTGAGATTCACATTCATGACTATTTTTGTTAAAAATTCAATTCACGTTTTCCCGGTTTGTTTTGCCTT
This sequence comes from Nicotiana attenuata, assembly GCF_001879085.1. Lineage (NCBI taxonomy): Eukaryota > Viridiplantae > Streptophyta > Magnoliopsida > Solanales > Solanaceae > Nicotiana > Nicotiana attenuata. The sequence goes on from NW_017676825.1 coordinate 19,551, forward strand.
TAGTAATATTCAGAAGCTCACTAGTAGGTAAATAGATAAGAAAATCTGAATTTTAGAATATAAGTCCATTCCAGTCGGTTTAGACGTCTAGCTGTTTTGAATTTTATCGAGATAAGCATATGAGGGTGTCAAGTGTTGATTTGAATAAATGTGAAATGGCTCCATTATTTGCAAGTTAATAAGCCTGAATGTAAGGTTGGGCCTGAATGAGATCTGTCCGAAGCCCAACTCGAATTTTGACTGTATATTATTCTTACTGGGCTGAGCTTGAAGCCCAAGGGAATTATTGAAGGTTTGAACGAAAGTCAAGGACCCTAGTATATTAGTTCTTGAACAATACTAATTAATTAGGGTTTCTTCTTTTATTATTAGAGACAAATTAAGTAGAAAATTTGAGTTTGCTTTAGGTTGGCCTTTAACAATAAATGAGGTAAGTCCCGCCAAATAAATGCATAAATTGCGGGGCCCTCATTAAATGATTAATTAAAATTCTTAGAATTCGGGACGTGCCATTTAGCGAATTTCATGGCCTCCCGCAAAGTTAACAATACGCTAGTTGCTTTAGGCCCGTTATTTAAATAATATTACCTTCCTAAACTCGGGTGCACATTTACGTGACCCAAATCCAAATCTCAACGAAGTCGAAATGTGTCAAAAACCGCGGGTGCATTTATGTGACGTGGTTCGAGGCGTGTTTTCACGACGTTGCAATTCTCTTTAAAACATAATAATAAAAGCGGTTCAAAGTTAAAAAGCACATCAGTCAAAACATGTATTAATATCAGATTTTTAGCCAATTATAATAATTTAAGCGACCGTGCTAGAACCACGGGACCCGGGGGTGCCTAACACCTTCCCTCGGGTCAACAGAATTCCTTATTCAGAATTTCTGGTTCGCAGACTCCAACTGGGAAGTTGAAATTTTCCTCGACTTGGGATTCAAGTTAGACCGGTGACTTGGGACACCAAAAGCCAATCCTATACCAAGTGGCGACTCTAAAAATAAATAAATAATCTCATTTCGAATAATGTCACTTTAAATGGAAAAACTCCCTTATACATTTATCCTTCGGGGTAGATGTGTAAAAAGGAGGTGTGACAGCTCTGGCGACTCTGCTGGGACACAAACCCAGAACTTCGATTTAGGGTTTAAGAATTCGAGCATAGAATAATTGTTATGTTTGGCTTTATCTGATTTTCCTACATGTTTCCTGCTAAATGTGATAAATGCTTTACCGCTTTGATATTATCTGAATTGTATATAAACTGTGCCGAAACCCTTCTCTTCTCACTTCCGGGGATGTGCTTACTGGTTGAGACTCCCTATTCTGTTAGTGTCATACCCTGAAATGAGAAAGAGGCTCGGACAAGTTACTAGGCCGGACGATCTTACGAGTCCCCGGTACGTAGCCCCCTCCTCGACTCGAGTTGTCCGCTCGGGTACACAGTCTAGAACAGACACCCAGGTTTTGAACCTAGAATAACTTGACCTCATGCCAGATCCCTAGTAGGAAAGTTTGTTTGCATCATGTGCATTTGATTTAGGGGACTCAACACAGGGGTTGGGTCCGTCTAGGATAGGTGACCTGAAATGAAAAGACCATCCCGATGCATCTTACGTGCTACTTGCGCATTTATTTGCTCGGCTTTGCATGTTGACCGGCTTGTATATAATGAGAGAAAATTGAGAAAAATAGCTGTATAAGACTCAATGAGGATAACCTTTTGTTGTGAAAAACCAATGCCAAAATAGTACCGAAATGCTACCGGATTTTTGAAAAGTGAAAAGAAAAAGAGAAAATATTTGAAAAATAGGTAGAAAATTGTTGTTCAAAATAGTTTTGATTTTGGCAAGTCTGCCCGAACTACGCTGGTTTGATTCTCACCGGATGTGAGATACGTAGGCAACCCTCATCGGGTCCAACCTCCCCTTTGCAAAAAAAATAGCCAAAAAATGCCAGAATTTTTGATTTCGTCATGAATAAGTCGGGTGACGACATTCTTTTCAAGACTAAGCCAAATGTCCCTAAAAAGGCGCCAGAAGGCCGTTTTTGCAAGAACAGCCACCTTGGGTCAGTTTCAACGGTTAGCGGGCACAACCTTAAAATCTTCTTTACGAAGTGCTGAAAGGCCATATCCACAAAACCGGCTGCTTGTTTTAAATTGGAAATTTGAACAAAATAGTGTCATTTTTTATTTTTTCCTTTTAGGTCAAAATAAGGGATTAAATCACCTTAATAAATGTGCAGGATGAGCACGATTCAAAATGAACCTTTCTCAATCATGACTAAAATCCCTCTGGAATTGCGTCTATGGTGGAACGATCTAGGTAAAGAAGGACAGGACGAGGTCAAAAAGTATCTGAAAGGGCTTACTGGTTTGTTAGAGATTGTGCCTCGGGGGGACATCATCAGAGCATTGGTCACATGTTGGGACCCGGCACATAACGTCTTCCATTTCTCGGACTTTGAACTAACCCCGACCTTGGAGGAGATAGCCGGGTACATTGGAAATAATGAGGTGCCTTTAAGACAAAAATACTTGGTTGCCCCAAGAACTGTAGCTGTGCACAGGTTCTTAGACTCACTGAAGATAATCAGAACGGTCCACAATCCGGACTTGGCAAAGGGTTTTTGTACTCCACACTTCATATACCACAGATATGGCCACATAGAAGGGTTCAACAACTCGGAAAACAAGATATGTAGTAAAGGAAACCGCCAAAAATGGGAAGAACATAGGCGTTTTGCTTTTATGGTGGTTTTTCTGGGACTTTTGGTATTTTCGAGGAAAGATGGAAACATTGACATAAAAATAACCGGGGTCGTCAATATTTTAATGACTCAAGCCAAAAGCACTCTTGCACCCATGATAATAGCTGAAATCTTCCGAGCTCTCACAGCCTGCAAAGCCGGAGGGAATTTCTTTGAAGGGTGCAATCTCTTGTTGCAAATGTGGATGACTGAACACCTGTGCCATCGTCCTCAATTCCTGAGTTATGGTTCATCTGAGAAAACCTGCATAGGGGAGTTCTACACAAGGATTGACGGGGTCAGCTTACCTAAAAGAGTAACCGCATGGACATCATACTTTCAGACTCTCACTGCCAGTCAGATACAGTGGATGCTTGGATGGTTACCCGTTGATGAAATCATGTATATGTCAGCGGTTAGGTCACATTTTCTCTTGATGGGACTTAAAAGCATCCAGCCTTACGCTCCATATCGGGTTTTGAGACAACTTGGGAGATGCCAAATAGTGCCACAAGATGAGGATCTTAGTGCTCAGGTAATTGAGATCAGCCCTGACGGACAGTTTCCTGAAGCACGAGTCCGCCAGATTTGGAATGAATGTCAATATTTAAAAGCAAATACTTGCGTACAGGATCGGGCCAAAGGTGAGGTGTCACCAGGATATCTTGCTTGGTACAGGAGAGAACATGAGTACGAGAGGCCAGCTAAAAGACCACACCTACAGGACTTTGTCGAATCATCACAAGATCAGTGGGGTTGGTTGGCAAAAGAAAGGGAATACAGGGCCCGCATAGGAGTACTGGAAAAACAAGTCCAAGACCTTCAGTTTGAAAATAGTGTGCAAGCTGCATTCGATGAGGGTGAGAAAAAGAAATTGGCCAAAGAGAATGAAGCCTTACGAGCCCAAATTCAAAAGATGAAGATAGCGGCCGAAGATCCCGTCAGGAGCATCAAAGATGTAAAACTTATAGAAAACCTAAGGCAAAAAGTGAATGACTACAGTTTTGACCTCAACAAAGCCGAAAAAGAATAAGTCGGGGTTCGAAAGCAATTGGCTAAAAACGCGGAAGAACGAACCTGCATGGTTAAACAGTTAAAGAAGAATACGATAATGAGGTCGCGGGGTTAAGGAAAAGGGTCATTGCCACAGAGAACAAAATGATCAAACAGGCAAAGGAATTCAAGATTGAAAGAGAGCATTGTTACGCGACATTGGCACAATTAGAAATGGACTTGCAACAACTCCAGGAACAAAACCAGATAGCCGAGCAGCTTTGGAGTCCAGGGCCCAATAAATAGGGCGGTTGCTTCAGGAAAAGGGCAGAATCAGAGAAAGAATCTTAACTGTTGCTCACTACATTACTAGAAAATGCCAAATGTGCGAGAACATGACTCGCACCACTTTCTTTGCATCGGTGATGATATTTGTGAAGCAAATAATGAGTGACCTGGACAGACTTCAAGGGGAACTTGCATATAGGCCCGCGGCGAGACCGAACAATGTCCCGCGGGCACCAGGAGCTTTAATGTATTCGTGATTATCATATTTCCTTTTTCTAGAATCTGTCAGTGTTTGAGTCTGTATTTTCTTTTCGCTAAGAGTCTGTCAGTGTTTGAGTCTGTATTTTCTTTTCGCTAAGAGTCAGTCAGTTGTTGAGTCTGTATTTTCTTTTGAAATAGAATAGTTGACGTTGGAGTCTGTAGTTTTGTTTATCAGAGCCTGTTATGTTCAGTTTTGATTCTTTGTAATCAAAGTGTTTGCTATCAATAAAATTGAAAATCCCAAAACATTTTGTTTCTATGTTACATTTTATTTTGCAAGAACTACGCTTGGTCTGATTCATGTGGGGTCATGATACGTAGGCAATCTCCATAGGATTCGACCGTAACCCTAAGAAAAAAGAGAGGAAAAAAAAAGAAGGAAAATACGAAGGAAGGAAATAAAAGAAAAACAAGAGAGAAAGAAACGCAAAAAGAGAAAATAAGGCGTTGAGAGAAAAACCATGGCCAAAGAAAAGAAAAGCAGAAAATGAAAACAAAGAGAGATGAGGAAAAGAAAGCAAAAAGAGAAAGGAAAAGAAAAGAAACAAGAGAAAAGCCGGGATGACGCATGCAACCGAAGCAAACATGTAGATATTCATTTAACTGTATAGGTGCATCACACTCCAATGTGCGGTTATCTATCTGTTATTTTTTTCAAAACTAACCGTTGTTGCTGTCCATTTCCAGCTGAGCTTTTTAGAAACAGTGGTTGGTTTGTGGTAAGCTGGCCTCACATCGCTATTTCACCAGATCCAAAAAAAATATAGAGATGTCGTCTGAAATGACTCTGCCTGCAATCCCCATACCCGAAGACAGCCCCATCTCGGGGGTCCCGGCCTCTAAGTCTTTTACAACTGAAGAAAATCGGATCTTGCGCCTGCGATTGATAGAAATGTGGGATGCTTGGAACAACGGAAATGAACCTCCAAGCACCATTCCCGGATTCCCAGAGTTATTCTCCCTAGATCTGGAGGTGCTACTACTGTCCCCATTAGCCACCCAAACATTCCTTTGGGGCAACCCACCATAACTGCTCATTTCTTCGGAACACCTTCTGAGGTTCTCCCCCAGGTGTTTCCGTCTGGACCTGCTCCCAACATCTTCACGGCTCCACCCTGCTACGCAACCACATAACCATCACTACCCAAGCATGCTATTGACTCTTCAGTCTTCACTTTCCAAAATCCCGTCTTTCAGGCTGACCCTCCTCATTATACTCAATATACCTACTCTCAGCAGCCACCATACGAGCTTACACCAGGGCAGGACAAAACCCCCCAAAGCCCCAGAGCAGGATGAGATGGCAAAGAGAATGAGAAGCCTCGAGCAGAGCTTAAAAAATATGCAAGGCTTGAGCGGGCAAAAGAGTGTCTCCTATACAGACATATGTATGTTCTCGCATGTGCATTTGCCGTCAGGGTTCAAAACACCAAAATTTGAGAAGTATGACGGACACGGTGACCCCATTGCTCACCTGAAGAAGTATTGCAATCAGTTACGGGGAGCCGGTGGCAAAGAAGAATTGTTGATGGCATATTTCGGGGAAAGCTTAATTGGCATCGCTTCAGAGTGGTATATGGACCAAGATGTCTCGCGTTGGCATATTTGGGATGATCTGGCCCGAGACTTTGTTCGACAATTTCAGTACAACATAGACATCGCGCCAGACAGGAATTCCTTAGCGAATCTAAAGAAAAATCCCTCAGAAAGTTTCCGCGAATATGCAATTAAGTGGCGCGAACATGCGTTAAGAGTGAAGCCTCCGATGGATGAGGTAGAGATGGTCACTGTTTTTCTTCAAGCCCAGGAAGCAGACTACTTTCAGAATATGATGTCGGCCATGGGCAAGCCTTTCGCAGAGGCAATAAAAATCGGAGAGATGGTAGAGAATGGGCTAAAATCGGGTAGAATCTTGAGCCAGTCAGCCATAAGAGCAACCTCCCAAGCCATCCAAGGTGGGTCTGGAGGAATGGCCAAAGGCAAAAAGAAAGAAGAAACAGTGATGGCAGCATCGGGAGGAAGAAGATACCGGGCTCCTAGACCGGTGTTCTTTGAATGAACCCCTCAACACTACTATCCCCACACTGATATGGCTTACCCTCCCCCATCTTATGCGGTCATGAATGCTCAACCTTTCGGCCGACCGCAACCACAAGCTAACCGAAATCCACCTCCATTCCATAGAAACCAACCTCCTTACCAGAACCAATATAATGCCCGACCACCGCAAAATAATTTCCGCCCTCGAGAACCACCCAGACGTCCAAATTTTACGCCGAGTGGTGAACCCTACTCCAGTCTGTTCCCGAAGCTCGTTCAGATGAATCTGCTGCAGCCTATCCCCCAAAACAGGCAGAACACGGAATCTCCAGCTTATCAACGAGGTGTACGCTGTGCCTATCATTCAGGAGCTTAAGGGCATAGTACTCACAACTACTGGACATTGAAGAAAGCTGTGGAAGATTTGATTGAACAAGGGAAAATAGTGTTGAGGGATGAAGAAGTCCTGAATGTGACCAATAATTCGTTGCCCGCTCACAACAACGGGCCGATAATCGGGATGATCTGTGAAGACAGAGAATTTGATCCAGCATTAAAAGCTATAATTGCTATTGCCGACGCAGAAAAGAAACCCAAGGTACCCCTGAAGCAAGAGAAAGGGGAGAAGAAGAATAAAAGTGTCAAAACTGAGCCTGAGAAGAAACCTGAGACAAAAGTAGAGACGGAACCTCCTAAGAATGGAATTCTCTATGTTCCGCGAGGACGCCAAGAAAAACCATTAGTTGTCAGTGCTCCAAGGAAGTTTGAAGTAAAAAAGGAAACACAAATATATGTGCCAAAAGGAGCTTATGTGGTACGGGGGACAATTAAGCCATCTCGGCTGAATGAGCCAGTGGTTATTGGACGCGTACCACAGAAGCCAATGACAGACCCCTCTGCAGTGCCATGGAACTATCAGCAAACAGTGGTTACATACAAGGGCAAAGAAATTTCGGGGGAACTTCCAGGGAAAACCTCTTTTGAGAAATATTCAAATGTACAGGAGGTAAACAATGCCTCTCGAAAGCGCTTTCCGTCCAAGAAGCCAGTGAGTACTGAGGAAGCAGAACCCTTCTTCCAGAAAATGAAGATGCCTGATTATGAAACAGTGGATCAATTGAGGAAACATCCTGAATAGGTGTCCCTGCTATCACTGGTGACGAAATCCTCCGAACATCACAAGATCTTGATGAAAACTTTGAATGAGGGGTATGTGCCAATTGAAACTTCAGTCGAACAGCTCGAAAGGATGGCAGAAAGGTTCTTCGCCATGAATCAACTCTCTTTTAGTAAAAATGACTTGCCTACGGAAGGCGCAGCTCACAACAAAGCCTTGCATCTGACTATCAAGTGTGAAGGTTATTATGTCAAGCGAGTCATGGTGGATAGAGGCTCGGGGGTCGACATCTGCCTACTCTCCACATTGCAAAGGATAGAAATCGGGACGGGAAGGATTCGTCCCAATAACGTTTGTGTGAGAGCTTTTGATGGCATCAATAGGGATACCATCGGTGAAATTGATCTGATATTAACCATAGGCCCGGTAGATTTTGAGGTGACTTTCCAGGTGTTGGACATGGATACATCTTATAATTTTCTTCTGGGAAGGCCCTGGATCCATGCTGCAGGAGCTGTGCCCTCTACCCTCCACCAAATGGTAAAATTCGAATATGAAGATCAGGAAATCGTGGTCCACGGAGATGATGAGCAGTCCATTTATCGTGACCCATCTATCCCATGCTTGGAGGCGAGGGAAGGAAGTGAGCATATTGTTTATCAAGGCTTTGATATTGTGGTGGTAGATCAGCACGAGGAGGGAAATCCTTGTCCTCAGCCTTTCCTGTCTAATGCTTTAATCATGGTGGCCAAAGAAATGATTAGGCACGGTTTCAAACCAGGAAAAGGGTTAGGAAAAACTTTACAAGGAATATCCGAGCCAGTAACTCTACCCACAGCAGAAAAGTTTTTCGGGAGATGCTTCCACCCTACCCCGGATGATGAGAAATGGGCCGAGGAAAGAAAGAAAGATGGATGGGTTCTGCCACTACCCTTGCCACATCTCTATGATACTTTTGTCAAGCCCAAGTATGGCAAAGAAGAGGACGATGAGGTGTTCACAGCCGAGGAAATCGAAGATATATGTGGAGCTATGAGACAAATGCTTTATGAAATCAACATGGTTCAGCCAGGCGAAGGCTACGCCATTCCCGATCAGATGCTAAACTCCAAAACTGGAAGGCTACGCCATTCCCGATCAGGCGGGAGTCCCATTATAATAATGCGGCTTTAAATAACATGACATGCTTGCGGATTCCATGCCCAGACTCAAACACGCTGTCTAATTGTGAAATAATGAATCAAGAACCGGAATATGATGAAGAAGAGGCTTTTAGGGAAATAAACAGAGAATTGGAACAATTTCAGAACAAACCTAAGCCAAATCTGAATGACACTGAACCGGTTAATTTGGGAACTGCCGAAGAAATAAGGGAAATCAAAATAAGCATTCACACAGATGAGCAAACTCGAGATGCAATAATCCAACTCCTGTTCGAATTTAAAGATGTGTTTGCTTGGCGTATGACGACATGCCAGGACTGAGTGTGGATCTAGTGGTGCACAAATTGCCAATTTACCCCGATTGTCCTCCAGTACAGCAAAAGCAAAGGAAGTTTAAAACTGATATCAGTGATAAGATCAAAGAAGAAATCACGAAACAGTTGAAGGCGGGGGTAATCCGAGTGGTCCGATATACTACATGGCTAGCCAATGTGGTTCCAGTGCCAAAGAAAGATGGGAAAACTCGGGTGTGTGTGGACTACCGAGATTTGAATAGGGAAAGTCCCAAAGACAATTTCCCGTTGCCTAACATTCACATCCTTGTTGATAACTGCGCCAAACATGAAATACAGTCCTTCATGGATTGTTACACAGGATATCACCAGGTGTTGATGGATGAAGAAGATGCCGAGAAGACAGCTTTCACTACACCCTGGGGTACCTACTGTTATCGGGTCATGCCATTTGGGCTGAAGAATGCTGGGGCAACCTACATGAGAGCCATGACCACCATTTTCCACGATATGATGCATCAAGAAATAGAGGTGTATGTGGATGATGTAATCATTAAGTCCCGAACTCAGAGTGACCACGTGCGAGATTTGAGAAAGTTCTTCGAACGGCTGCGCAAGTATGATCTGAAGTTGAATCCACCTAAATGTGCCTTCGGAGTCCCATCAGGCAAGCTCCTAGGTTTCATAGTCAGCAGGAGAGGTATTGAGTTAGATCCAACAAAGATAAAGGCCATTCGAGATTTACCTCCTCCAAGAACTAAGAAGGATGTGATGAGCTTATTGGGCAGGTTAAACTATATCAGTCGGTTCATCGCTCAACTGACTACCACCTGAGCCCATATTCAAACTGTTGAAGAAAGATGCGGCAATCAAATGGACATCCGAATGTCAAGAGGCCTTCGACCAAATCAAGGAATATTTGTCAAATCCTCCAATATTGGTCCCACCGGAGCATGGGTGACCTCTCTTCTTGTATCTGACAGTGTTGGAAAATTCTTTTGGCTGTGTTCTTGGGCAGCATGATATAACCGGCAGGAAAGAGCAGGCAATTTATTATCTGAGCAAGAAGTTCACCAGCTACGAGGCCAAATACACTTTGTTGGAAAGAACATGCTGTGCTTTGACATGGGTCACTCAAAAGTTGAGACACTATCTTCAAGCCCACACCACCTATCTAATAACCAGGTTGGATCCTTTGAGGTACATATTCCAGAAACCGATGCGCACTGGGAAACTGGCAAAATGGAAAATCTTGCTCACTGAATTTGACATAGTCTACGTTACTCGCACGACAATGAAGGCCCAGGCGTTGGCAGATTATTTGGCTGAAAACCCGGTTGACGAGGAATACCAACCATTGAGCACATATTTCCCAGATGAGGAGGTAAATTCAGTAGAAGCCATCTCTGAGGACACTCGTGCTTGGAAAATGTTCTTTGAAGGAGCAGTAAATGCAAGAGGCGTAGGCATTGGGGCAATCTTGATATCACCCAATGGTCAGCACTACCCAGCTACAGCAAGGCTCTGATTCTTCTGCACAAACAATACGGCTGAGTACGAAGCCTGTATCATGGGCATAAATATGGCAATTGACCAAGATGTTGAAGATTTATTAATCATGGGGGACTCTGATTTGATTATCCGGCAAGCCCAGGGGGAGTGGGAGACTCGAGATGTTAAGCTCATTCCCTATCGACAGCATGTGGAAGATCTCACCAAACGCTTCAAGTCAATAAAGTTCAGGTATATCCCTCGGTGTTACAATGAACTAGCCGATGCACTCGCCACTCTAGCTTCAATGTTGCCTTACCCAGGCAATGCCCATATTGACCCTCTGGAGATTCAAATCAAAGAAAAGCACGGGTATTGTAATTCGGTCGAGGCGGAACCCAGCATTCAGCCCTGGTATCATGATATCAAGAGATTTCTAAAAACACAAGAATACCCCGAGCAAGCCACTGGAGATCAGAAGAGAACCATTAGACGGCATGCGAGCGGTTTCTTCTTAAGCGGTGATGTTTTGTATAAAAGGACCCCGAACCTCAACCTGCTAAGATGTGTTGATGCCGAGGAAGCCGGAAGAATTATGCATGAAGTGCACGCAGGGGTATGCGGACCTCATATGAATGGTTATGTGCTGGCATAGAAAATTCTGCGAGCAGGGTATTACTGGATAACTATGGAAAAGGACTGTTTCAGCTTTGTTCGAAAATGCCATCAATGTCAGGTGCACGGTGATTTGATTCATGCATCTCCAACAGAACTCCATCCGATGTCATCACCTTGGCCATTTGTTGCTTGGGGTATGGATGTCATTGGGCCGATCGAGCCAAAAGCTTCGAATGGGCATAGATTTATATTGGTGGCAATTGACTATTTCACAAAATGGGTTGAGGCCATCACTCTCAAGTCGGTCACCAAGAAAGCTGTGGTAGACTTTGTGCATTCCAATCTCATTTGCCGCTTTGGCATTCCTGCAACTATCATTACCGACAATGCTGCAAATTTGAACAGTCGTCTGATGGGAGAAGTGTGTGAACAATTCAAGATAACGCATAGAAACTCTACTCCTTATCGGCCAAAAGCCAACGGTGCTGTTGAAGCGGCAAATAAGAACATCAAGAAGATTTTGAGAAAGATGATTCAAAGCTCCAGGCAATGGCATGAAAAGCGACCTTTCGCATTACTCGGGTATCGTACCACAGTGCGTACATCAATTGGAGAGACACCGTACTTGTTGGTTTACGGTACTGAAGCTGTCATACCTGCAGAAGTAGAAATTCCTTCACTCCGGATAATTGTTGAAGCGGAGGTTGAGGACGGTGAGTGGGTTAAGACCCGGCTAGAGCAATTGTCATTAATTGATGAAAAACGGATGGCCGCAGTTTATCACGGGCAGTTATACCAACAAAGAATGACCCGCGCTTATAACAAGAAAGTACGTCCCAGGAATTTTGAAGTGGGACAACTTGTACTCAGACGCATTCTCCCTCATCACCAGGAAGCAAAAGGAAAGTTTGCCCCTAATTGGAAAGGTCCATACATAATCCGAAAGATATTGCCAAGAGGAGCACTGTATCTGGGAGACATCGAAGGAAATGACCCTGAAACAGTAGTCAATGCAGATGCAGTCAAAAGGTATTATGTCTAGGCGTCCTGCGATGATGGCTTTTGTGCAATTGAGATGACGAAGGCATTCCTTCTCGCTACCCAAATACTATCAATCCTTCGTAAAACCCTTGAGCCGATTACACTTCTTTGGCTACCCTCTTTGGAACCTGAAAGTACAAAAAAAAAACAAAAAAAAAAAGAAAAAGAAAAAAGAAAAGAAAAAATATGATGAAAAGAAAAAGAAAACGAAAACAAAAACAAAAATAACAAAACCAAATGTTTTTGCCTGAACTACGTTTGACTTGATTCCGAAAGGATACGTAGGCAGCCTCTCGCTGAGGTTTAGTCACACCAAAACAAAAATCCCAACTTCCCCAAGAGCTGAAACTGGGGCAGATGATATAATGGTTCGGCTATGAATCCGTCGAAATGGTTCCAAAGTTGTAGTTCCGCCCAAAATCCTTTTGCCCCAAAACCTTGTCCAAGTCCTTCCGATCAATTGACAAAGGCATGGAAGTGGCAAACGTCATTGTTAGAATCTGATATAATGCAAATTGAGAGAAATAAAATGAGAGAGTCTTATCGGTGAAAACCTTTGGGCACTATAAGGCGATGGTGAGTAGAGAAACTAAAATGAGAGAGTCCGCTTAGTGAAAACTCGCAAAGAGCACTATCGGGCGACAGTGAGAAGAGAAATGAGAGAGGTCGATTGGCGAAAACCCGCAAAGGGCGCTGTCGGCCGAAAAGAAGACATATCATCACTAGAAGAGTCCTGGCAAGGTTCCTTGGTTTTGAAATGCGGATCAATGGGTTCGCGAGAGGTTGGAAAGTTTGTGTGGGTCGGGCGTCCAGTCCAAGAAGCATGTCATGTTCATTTGAAGCCAGCATGCACCCCAGATAAGTCCTTCTTTTCCCCCGAAAGGGACGCTTCTCCTTAAAATCATATGCTTGCCTTTTGCATACTTTTTCTTTGAATCCCTTTCGATTTAACTCTGATTCCGTAACTATTACAAAGAAAAGGTGGCAGGACCAGCTTCACAAGGCTCCGCCTGGTCAGAGTCGAAGAAAATACCTAGCCTCAGCGAGTGCGTCAGGCCAATCCCGACTGACCATGGTGGTTGATGCTTTCAAAGCAAAAACATTGGAAAAGAAAGGAAGTCAAAGGCAAAGGTCCTAAGGGTAGAATAAAGTGAAAAGGCTAGAGCCCACACGGGCGAGTCATCATGAAGTCCTAAGGCTGAACCCGATCGGTTTGAAAATAGATTCACCCTCAAGGCATACGAGCAACAAAGTTCTCAACGGAAATGGGGCCGGGATCAAGCAATTGAGATGATCAAGGCCACAAAACCAACCACCGTTTCAAACTAACAAATTGTTCTTTGTTGAAAACAGGCCTAATTCAAAGCAACCGTGCAAGAAGCAGGTGCAATCCAAAAGGAAATGAAAGGCGCAAGCGCTGAAACAGCTTTGCAGCAGGAAAACGAACAAAAAGGAAGTTTCCCCCCCAGATTCTTTCATGTGTTTCGCTAAATAAAAAGGAAAACATAAAAAGAGGAAAAAAAAAGAAAAAGAAAGAAGAAAAGAAATAAAAATGAAAATCCCAAAAGAAAAACAGATCATGGTAGCATAGGATCCCATTCCTTAAATATCCCGGCCAAAAAACCGAGAAGCTTTTTCTTTCCAAATCCCGTCCAAAAAACCGAGGATCTCCCGGCCAAAAAACCGTGGAGCTTTTTCTTTCCAAATCCCGGCCAAAAAACCGAGGATCTCCCGGCTAAAAAACCGTAGAGCTTTTTCTTTCCAAATCCCGGCCAAAACCGAGGATCTCCCTACACAATCCTGATTTGATCGCTTAGATATGTGTCACAACTAACTCGCGAAATTTTCTTAGTGAAAACTGGGGCAGAAAATTTCGTTCATCTGTTTGTTTTGGTATCTTAAGCAGGTCAACCTCAATGCAAGGTGTGAAATGACCAATGGAATAAATCTCAATCCAGAATCAAGAAAAGAAGAAAAGAACAAAAAGAGATGAACTCAAATGTGAAGCAAGCAAGGGCGCGGATTGCTCAAAATCTGATTGAAGCCACAAGCTCCGTCGACCCCGTTTCGACCCAATGCTGCAGAAAGAAACAACACCTACTACTTGCGAGCATCAAAATTCAGATCGGAGTCCACAGCAAAATCAGCTAAGACTCAAGATCAAGTTTCAAGAGATTTATAGATAGGAATCTTGTAACTCATAGTTGATAGGCCTAGCTAGCTTAACTTTTGATTTTCTTTTGGTGTAATAAGGAGGTGAGCAAGCAGTAGCAGCAGCAACAGCAGTGAATCACGGCTTCCTGGTAGTCCCAGCTACCGACATTCCAGAACTACACTGACCTGATTCCTTTATATCCAAGGATATGTAGGCAACCTTTGAAGCAGGGTTCGGTCAGACGGTTTTCTAAATGCTTCTCATGGAGTACTGAACATGCAAAAATCCTTCATTGTGCTCATTTATCTTTGCCCGAAAACCCTTCGTGTCTTCGAGCAAAGATGGGCAGCTGTGAGCACGTGATTTTTTCCACGCTTAAACTACTCCTACAAAATTCCTTANAATAAAAAGGAAAACATATAAAGAGGAAAACAAAAGAAAAGAAAACAAAAAAGAAAGAAAGTAAAGAAGAAAGGAAATAAAAATGAAAATCCCAAAAGTAAAACAAATCATGGTAGCCTAGGATACCCAATTCCTTAAAATGTCCCGGCCAAAAATCGAGGACCTTTTTCTTTCCAAATCCCAGCCAAAAAACCGAGGATCTCCCGGCCGAAAACCGAGGAGCTTTTTCTTTCCAAATCCCGGCCAAAAAACCGAGGATCTCCCGGCCAAAAAACCGAGGAGCCTTTTCTTTCCAAATCCCGGCCAAAAAACTGAGGATCTCCCGGCCAAAAACCGAGGAGCCTTTTCTCTCCAAATCCCGGCCAAAAAACCGAGGATCATCCGGCCAAAAAACCGAGGAGCCTTTTCTTTCCTAATCCCGGCCAAAAAACCGAGGAGCTTTTTCTTTCCAAATCCCGGCCAAAAACCGAGGATCTCCCTACACAATCCTGATTTGATCACTTAGATATGTGTTACAACTAACTCACAAAATTTTCCTAGTGAAAATTGGGGCAGAAAAATTTCGTTCTTTTGTTTGTTTTGGTGTCTTAAGTAGGTCTAACACCGAGGCACAGGGGTGCGAGACGACCAATGGAATGAGTCTCAATCCAGAATAAAGAAAAGAAGAAAAGAATAAAAAGAAATAAATTCAAATGTTGAAGCAAACAAAGGTGCGGATTGCTCAAAATTTGATTAAAGTCATAAGCTCTGCCGATCCCGCTTTGATCCCATGCTGAAGAAAGAAACAACACCTACAACTCGCGAGCATCAAGATTCAGATCGGAGTCCACAGTAAAATCAGCTAAGACTCAAGATCAAGCTTCAAGAAAATTATAGATAGGAATCTTGTAACTCATAGTAGATAGGCATAGCTAGCTTAGCTTTGATTTTTCTTTTGGTGTAATAAGGAGGTCAGCAAGCAGTAGCAGCAGCAACAGCAGTAAAATCACAGCTCCTGGTAGTCCCAGCTACCAAACCTTCCAGAACTGCACTGACCTGATTCCTTTATAGCCAAGGATATGTAGGCAACCTTTGAAGCAGGGTTCGGTCAGATGGCTTTCAAAATGCTTCTTCTGGAGTGCTGAGAGAGCAAAAATCCTTCATGGTGCTCATTTATCTTTGCCCGAAAACCCTTCGTGTCTTCGAGCAAAGAGGGGCAGCTGTGAGCACGTGATTTTTGCCACGCTTAAATTACTCCTATAGAATTCATTTGAATTAGAATTTTTCTTTTAGTATTTGAATTTTCAGGAAATAATTGCATGATTTTGTGTTTTGTTTGCATTTTGTGTGCATTTTTAGGTGTCATAAAAATGAAAATTACAAAAAAAAATAGCATACTTGCATTTAGGACCTAATTCTAGATTTTTATATTAATTAAACATCATTTGAAATAAAAAAAAAATAACAAAAATAGTCTTTTTACAAACTTAAATATTACATTTTACATTTTTTAATTTAGTTTTCTCTTAAATTAGGAATTAGTTAATTAGTGGATTTAATTTGGGTCTTTTATTTTACACAATAAAATCAGAAAATTCGAAAAAAACAATAAATAACATATATATAAGTAAAATACATAAAAAAGGGAATAAATGAGAAGGCTGGCCATGTTTGGGCCATTCTTACGAAGATCCCAGCCCAACAGCCTTGAAAGCCAACCAAATCCGGCCAAAGTGGCCCAAACCCGCGCCCTATACCCGGTCCAGGACCCCTTTGACCCCAAAACGACCCCGTTTGGCTTAGAATCGATCCCAGCCGTTGAGGTTGTAAGATCCGATGGTTGGGAAGCTAGGATTTCAAAGTATATAATTGTCCAAACACGCCCCTACCCCCCCTTCTCATCGTCTCTCAGACCCCGACACCCAAACCCTAATTCCGCCACCTACCACCGCAAACCGCCGTCGGAAATCGCCTCAGCCGGCGGCGATTGGCCAATAGCTCCCAAAATTACACCACTACACCGTCTCAATATCCCCGTCACAAGTCCCTCACTATCTTCTCTCGAAAACCACTAGAATCCTTCGAATAATCAGAATAGTCGTCGTCATCTCCGCCGTCCACGGCGGAGCCACCTCCAAACGCCCCCAAAATCACACCCCATGCTCCTCTCCTCCTCTTCTTTCCATGTCTAGGTTTAGATTCCCTCAAATCACCACCAGATTCCTCGAATTTCAAATCGAAACTCGAGCCTCAAAACCCTAACCCCTCCAAATCCAACCAAACTCACAACCCATACTCTCCTCACTCCCCTCTACCTAAGCCCCAAACTATCTCCCCCCAAATCCAATCGCAACTCCTTAGATTATAGATCTAGGGTTTGAAGAATTTCAACTAATGTTGGATTTTCAAGTATTCAATTGGCTTTCAATTAATGTTATTTGTTTATTTTGGATGAAATAAACATATAACATTGGTTGGAAATCAATTTCGAAGAGTCAGTCTAGAAGATAAATACAGTAAGTTTCTATTTCTCATTTGATTGATGATTCTGATCTCTTTTCGCGTTATTTTGAATTTTTTTAGTTTAATTTTGTTTGATGTGGTTTATGATTAATCCTGTTTTAGTTGATTTCTTATTGTAGTCTAGTTTTGTTTCGATGTGTGTTTTTATTTCAATTCAGTGTTTATTTCGATTAGTATAGGTTTTAATTTTTTTTAGTCTTTAGACAATCCAGTTTAATCAGTGTTTGAAATAACAGAATTATTAGTTTAATTAGTGTTCCAATTTTCATTGATTAATTTGACTGTCAGTTAGATTTTATTAATTTAGTTGTTTGGATATAGCTGAGTTCAAACTCCTTGAGTTTAGCCATAGTCAGATTTTAACCAGGGCTTGGGGTTTAATTAATACTAGGTTCAGTAAATTTCAGAATAAAGTAAGGGTAGTGTAGGTATTCCATAAATAGAAAACCATGCTAGAATTCCCTAGAATCTTCTAGAAGAGGGCCTTAGTTTAAGTTTCAGTTAGTTTTAGTGCAGTAACTTGAGAAAGAAGTCAGAAAATAAGGGACTAAACAGTTAAAAATCTGAAAATAATATGAGGGACCTAAGGGGCAATGTATAATTCTGCAGGCAGCCCTAGTTTTGCCTATAAAAGGCAGTATACCCTGCCTTTCAAGCAAGTGTTGAACAATCTGAAAAAATTCCCAAAGTTTTTGAGCCTCAAAATTCCCCCCCCCCCACCAAAATAGTCTATAGTTCTAGAAGCTTAAATTTGAATTCCAGATTCAAAAGGTAGGGCTGAAATTCTGAAATCTCTTCTTCATCTTAGGAAATCTCCAAAAAAAAATACCAAAAAGCTATAGAAAAACAAAAAAAAAACAAAAAAAACACTGTTACATTGCTTTTGCTAGGTTAATTTTGAGTTCTAGGCATTGATTTCCACCTCTTCTAGTTCAATGCCTGTTTGCTGAAGTTTTAGAGATTTACTAGTTTGTTTTCGAGTGATTTTGGGCTTATTCAAGCTGGTTTGGGTTGATCTGTTAGTTCTGTTTGATTTTTGAACATTTCTGGATTTCTGGATCCATTCCTGGGCTGCTTTGATCCTCTACTGCTTGTTATTCAACACTGTTGGATATTGTTTCTTACTGCTGCTGCTCGATTATTGTCTTGGCTGATTTCTTCTCCTCCATTTCTATTCTATTTCCAGGTACAAATTCTCGAATTTGACTTGATGTATTTTCGAAGTGGAAATGCAATAAAATGCTCATTCATTTGCTCCTGGAAACCATACCTGTTTGGACCATGATGCCTTAGTAGTTAATCAGATGTTAGATATACTCGTCTAGTGTAGTTTAATTCTAACTTGTATGTACTTAATTGGACTGTTTTGGACTGTTTAAATTTGTGGTTATCTAGCTGTAGCTTCAGTATAATTAATACTTGCTTTAGTTCAGGGTTCCTTCTGAAACAATTTAGAGTTGCATTTGATTGTGAAATCAGCGTGTGATGGCCACATCAAGTTTAACCACAAGCTGAACGTGTGTCTAAAATAATTTTGTACCGCAGTAGCTAATATCAGTAGATTAGTTACTCGTGTTAACATCTGCGTTTCATTAAGTAGTTTAGTTTAGCTATATGATGATTAGATGTGAATAAAGTGTGAAGTTAGGTTATAAGTTGTCGTTTAGTGTAAGTAAAATCTCGTAATCAAGTTGCTTAGCCTGCTCATCTGAGATTCACATTCATGACTATTTTTGTTAAAAATTCAATTCACGTTTTCCCGGTTTGTTTTGCCTTGAATAATATTCAGAAGTTCACTAGTAGGTAAACAGATAAGAAAATCTGAATTTTAGAATATAAGTCCATTCCAGTCGGTTTAGCGTCTAGCTATTTGAATTTTATCGAGAT
>NW_017676826.1:0-38550 GCF_001879085.1 Nicotiana attenuata
CGAGGCTCGCTTAGGCGTGAATTATCTTTCTCAAAGTTATAATCTCCGAGGGTGATGCCCCCCAGTATTCGAGGTTGATCGAAGAGAAGCCTTGAATACTTGTTGAGTGACCCTTAGATAGCATATAGGAAAAACCCATTTGGGATAAAACCAGATCTAAGGGAAACCTTGCCGGTAAAAACCATTTGGGATAAAACTCGATCTAAGGGAAAAAGAGTGAAACGCATGCTTTCAAGCACAAGGTCTTCGAGCTCAGCAGTAATATCGCTTGAGCATTGATATATTCCAATTATTCGGTAGTTGCTCACCTTCCATAGTGCTGAGTTTGTTGGATCCTTTCCCTATGACTCCGAGGACACGGTACGGTCCTTCCTAATTGGGACCTAGCTTCCCTTCATTTGGGTCTCGAGTGTTTAGAGTGAATTTCCTCAGTACTAAGTCCCCGACTTTGAAATATCCGAGGTTTGTCCTTCTATTGTAATACCTTTCGATTCTTTGTTTTTGCGCGGCCATTCATATTAATGCGGCCTCACGTTTTTCATCTAGTAGGTTGAGAGAAGTGTTCATTGCTTCGTTATTGGAGCCTTCGGTGGCATGCTGAAACCTTGCGCTGGGCTACCCGACTTCAACTGGGATTAAAGCTTCGTACCCATATAACAAAGAAAATGTGGTCTCCCCCGTGCTTGACTTCGATATTGTCTGATATGCCCATAATACCTCGGGCAACACCTATCTCCATTTCCCCTTGGCATCATCTAGCCTTTTCTTCACGTTTCGAATTTGCACTTGGGTGGTAAGGTGCTGATAGGATCCTTTTGATTTTATGGTCCTCGAGGAGTTTTATCACTTTGCTGCCGATGAACTGTTTTCTATCGTCACATGTTATTTCGGCGGGTATCCCGAACCGGCATATGATGTGGTCCCATATGAAATCGATGACTCCTTTTGCTCTTACTTTCTCAAAGGCCTGTTCTTCAACCCATTTGGAGAAGTAGTCAGTCATAAATTAAATGAAACTAGCTTTACCTGGCGCCGTTTGTAGGGGGCAGATTATGTCCATCCTCCATTTCATTAATGGCCACGGGGATAGGACCGAGTGGAGTTGTTCACGGGGTTGATGAATTATTAGCGCAAATATCTGGCACTTATCACACTTTCGAACGAACTCCTTGGTATCTTTTCCATGCTATCCCAATAATATCCTGCTCTGATCACCTTGGGAACCAAAGAGTCTACACCAGAATGGTTACCGCAGGAGCCCTCGTGGATTTCCCGTAGTACATAGTCTGTATCCCCGGGTCCTAAGCACACCGCCAGTGGTCCATTAAAGGTTCTTCTGTATGACGTTCCATTTTCATCGAACGAGAATCGAGCCGCTTTGGCTAAGAGTGTTCTTTACTCCTTCGGGTCCGCGGGGAGCTTCCCATGCTTTAAATAATCGATATACTTGTTTCTCCAATCCCATGTTAAGCTTGTCGAGTTAATCTCTGCATGGCCTTCTTCGATCACTGACTTTGATAACTTGATGACAGCCCCCGGGACGATATCGTCCTCTTCGACTGACGATCCTAGGTTTGCTAGTGCGTCGGCCTCGCTGTTCTATTCTCAAGGTACATGGTCCAGTGTCCATTCCTTGAAGTGGTGCAGTGCTATTTGAAGTTTGTCGAAGTACCTCTGCATTCGATCCTCTCAAACCTCGAAGCTTCCGTTTACGTAGTTTACCACCAAAAAGGAATCACACTTTTCCTCGACGACCTCAGCTCCAAGGCCCTTTGCTAGTTCAAGACCTGCAATCATGGCTTCATACTCGGCTTCATTGTTAGTCAATTTAGAAGTTTTGATGGACTATCTAATGACACTGCCCGTAGGCAGTTTCAAAACGATGTCGATCCCGAACCCTTTTACAATCGAGGCACCGTTTGTGAAGAGGGTCCAAACCCCCGTCGATGTACCCATTTTTAGCAAGAGTTCCTTTTCTACTTCGGGTACAAGGGCAAGTGTGAAGTCGTATGCCAAAATCTGAGACTTGATGGCCATCCGAGGCTGATATTCAATATCATATCCTCCAAGTTCGATGGCACACTTGGCAATCTACCTGATAATTCAGGCTTATGCAAGACATTTCGAAGCGGATATGTAGTTAATACACATATAGGATGACATTGAAAATATGGTTTTAATTTCCTAGATGCGCTTATTAATGGAAGAGCTAATTTTTCCAAATGTGGATACATGGTTTAGGCATCCCTTAGGGTCCGACTCACATAGTAAACAAGAAATTGCGTACCTTGCTCTTCTCGAACCAACACACCACTTACCGCTACCTCGGACACGGATAAATACAAGTAGAGTGTTTTATCCTCCTTCGGAGAATGGAGCAAGGGTGGGCTCGAGAGATACCGTTTTAATTCTTCCAGGGCTAGCTGGCATTGCGGGTCCATGCAAAGTTGTTCTTCTTTTTAAGCAGGGAGAAGAAATGATGGATCCGATCCGATGATCTCGAGATGAAACGACCCAGGGCAGCTATCCGTCCAGTCAGCAATTGCAAGACTTTCACATTGTTCACCACAATGATTTCCTCAATGGCTTTGATTTTATCAGGATTGATCTCGATGCCTCTGTTCGATACCATAAAGCCCAAGAACCTATCCGAGCCGACTCCAAAAGCGCATTTCTCGGTGTTGAGCTTCATGTTATTCTTTCTAAGGATGCTGAATGTTACCTGTAATTGGGTCAAATGGTCCTCTTCGCACAGGGACTTAACTAGCATATAATCAATAAAAACTTCCATGGATTTGCGTATTTTATGTTCGAACATCTTATTAACTAAACGTTGATATGTAGCTCCTACATTTAATAGCCCGAACGACATTATATTATAGCAATACGTTCCATACTTGGTGATGAATGAAGTTTTCTCCCGGTCCTCCGGGATCATTTGAATCTAGTTGTACCCGGTGTAGGCGTCGAGAAAGGTAAAGATCTCGTGGCCGGCCGTAGCATCGGTCAAACGATCGATGTTGGGCAATGGGAAAGAATCTTTAGGGCACACCTTGTTCAAATCTTTGTAACCTACACATATTCTAAGTTTATTCCCCTTTTTAGGGACTCCCACTACGTTAGCTAGCCATTCAGGATATTTTACTTCCCTGATGGATCCTATTTTCAGGAGTTTGGTTACCTCTTCCTTGATGAATTCATGCTTTACCTCGGACTAAGGTCTCCTCTTTTTGCTTCACCGGTTTGAATCTGGGATCGACACTTGGTCGATGGGTAGTTAACACCGGTGGGATCCCTGTCATATCTAAATGGGACCAAGCGAAGCAATCAATATTATCGATGAGAAATTCAATGAGTTTTTTCCTGAGTTCGGGGGTTAACCCCGTAGCCAGGTATACCTTTTGTTCCGGAAGATGCTCGATTAATATGACTTGTTCGAGCTCTTCGATCGTCGATTTTGTCGCATCTGATTCCTCGGGGGCAACGAAGGTTCGGGGAGTGAGGAAAACTTCTTCTTTGTCCCCAGCCACCTGTTCATCGGACATTTGTCCCTCGGGCTCGACCGAGGGCACGTGCTGTAATTGCTATTTGGCCGCCTATTTCTCCTCCGAATTTTTTGATGATGATGCCAATACCGCCATTAAGTCATGCACTGCAAACATCTCCTTAGCTGCATATTGTTCTCCATATACTGTTTTCACGCCATCCTTCACTGGGAACTTCATCATTTGGTTGAGGGTTGATGGCACCGCGCTCATGCTATGGACCAACGGCCTTCAGAGAAAAGCATTATATCTCATGTCACCTTCAATGACATGGAATTTGGTGTGTTGTATGGTCCCAACCACATTGACTGGGAGGATGATTTCTCCTTTCGTCATTTTGCTTGCCATGTTAAAGCCATTCAAGACCCGAGACGCTGGTATAATTTGATCGAGCAGCCCAAGCTGCTCCACGACCCTGGACCTGATTATATTTGCCGAGCTACTAGGATCCAGGAGAACACATTTAACTTGAACTTTATTTAAAATGATAGAAATTACCAGTGCGTCGCTGTGAGGATGAAATAAAACCTCGATGTCTTCTTTGCTGAATGTAAAGGTGTCATCGGGCAAGTAATCCCGAGTCCGCTTTTTCCTTGTGATGGATACTTTGGTGCGTTTGAATATTGATCCCTGTGGGACGTCGACTCCACCGATGATCATGTGAATGACATGTTGGGTTTCTTCTTGTTCATTCTTCTTGCCCGCATCCCTCTCCCTGAAGTGATTCTTAACCCGATCACTTAGGAGTTCTCGAAGGTGGCCCTCATGGAATAACCTAGCCACTTCCTCCCTTAGCTGTCTGCAGTCCTCCGTTTTATGACCATGTGTGCCGTGATACTTGCACATCAAGTTTGGGTTCCTATGGGAGGGATCGGTTTGTATTGGCCCGGGCCACTTAGTATCATTGATTCTCCCAATGGCTGAGACGATCCCTGATGCATCCACGCTGAAATTGTACTCTGATAATCGGGGGGCTTCGGCGAGGTAGACGTGCTTATCGAACCCATTCTTGCTCATGAGCCCTCGAGAGCCTGGACCTTGGTCACTTCTTCGATCGCTCTGAGAAGTATTATGGCTTGAGCCGTTGTTTCTTCGATCATATGGTTGATACCGTTCTTTGCTGAATCTTGCTCCCCGGTCTGTGTCCCTCGAGGGCTTGGCTGCGAATCTGTTAGGGTGAACTGAGCTCGAGGGGGCTCCTAACTAGTCGACCTCGACCCTAATTTTTGACTGATACCGATTGTGCACGTCCGACCATGTCACAACTGGATACTCGATCAAGTTCTTCTTTAGCTGTCGAGATGCTATCGAGCTTCTTTCATTCAAACCATGCATAAAGGCCTGAACCGCCGAGTCATCTGAGACCGGGGGTAGTTCCATCCTTTCCATCTGAAACCGGGACACGAACTCCTTTAGCATTTCGTCGTCCTTTTGTTTTATCTTGAATACGTCTGATTTTCTTGTGGCCACCTTTATGGCCCCGGCATGTGCCTTTACGAAGGCATCCACCAACATAGCAAATGAATTAATGGAGTTAGGTGCTAAGTTGTGATACCAGATCATGGCTCCTTTTGATAGTGTTTCTCCAAACGTTTTTAACAGTACTGACTCGATTTTATCATAATTCAAGTGATTTCTTTTAATTCCACAAGTATAAGAAGTAATGTGTTCATTAGGGTCAGTTGTTCCATTGTGTTTTGGTATATCGGGCATGCGGAACTTCTTAGGAATGGGCATCGGAGCCGCACTCGGGGGGAAAGGTTTTTGTATTGATTTTTTGGTATCTAGGCCCTTCAAAACCGGAGGTGCCCCCGGTATCTGGTGCATGCCGGTGTGTTTACTGGTAGAGCGATGACAACTTGTTGAGCTTGAAACATCTCGAATATCACTTGGAGGCTGACTCCTCCTTCTTCCAGTCCACGTGTTTCCTGGCCTCCGGCTCGGGCTTCCCCGTGTGCATTCCTGATGGGGTCTGTGCCTGCGCGGTATTTAGGGAGTTGTGGGAGCTGATATCAACTGGCTCCATGTTTGGCACTGCTTCAGGGTTTACGGGTGGTACACCAAGCCCTATGCCGCTGTTTACTCCAAGTCCCTCACTGTCGCGAGCAAGTGCATTTTGTGTGCTAGACATGATTAAGCCTTAAATAAAAGAATCTTTGACAAGAAAAAGTGTGAAGAATAACGTGTGTTATCAGAAAACTAGCATTAAAGAAGTCACTATTATCTTTAACCCCACGGTGGCCGCCAAACTGTTTACCTCGAAAAATGAGTTTAACAATTAAAGGTAATTTGTGATTTTAAAGATACGTGATATATTCTAATACTAGTGATTATACAAGTAATATTGGCCTTAAGTAAGAAGAAATAAAGAACCAAATTGATGTTGTTGAAAAAGTAGGGGCCTCGAGCTTGTCTATCCAGGGACCTTGAGGTCATCTAAGACCAATAAATTAGGAATAATAAAGTAAAGGCAATAAAGCTGAAGAATAATTGGAGAGCACGTTAAACAATAGAAGAATAAGAATATTCTATTGCAATGAATGATCCGATGCTTTACAATATGATTGGGGTCCCCTTTATATTAGAGGGGAAAACCCCAATGCAGTACCTTGCTCATAAAGGTAAAGAATTCTATTGGTACAGGTGCATAACGGCCTGGTCAGACCTATACTGTTTCGTACAACCCTTATCCTATAATTAATGCCCAGGTCCACGTGTCCTTGAGAAATTCCCGCTCTTTCTTGATTAACTTCAAGATAATGCTGCCCTCGATGTAGTACGTGCCAGGCATTTGATCAGCTTCCCCGAGGTAGGTGTCCCTTAGCCGGATACGACACCCACTTCGAGTCTCCCGGACTCGGGCCTACAACCCGATTTAAGCCTTCAAAATGATACTCCTCGATTTTGACTGTATACAGTAGTCAATCTTGATTTCAACTCCTGGAAGCTCCTTTCAAAAGTATTAGACCATTAGAACTTAATCGCTTCGTGCGTCAATTTAGTCAATGGAGAGGCAAGAGTTGAGAACCCCTCTACAAATATCCTATAGTACCCTGCTAAGCCAAAGAAACTGCGGATCTCAGTTGGCGATGTAGGTCTAGCTAATTTTTCACCGCTGCAATCTTTTGAGGATCAACCTTAATTCCTTCTCTTGAGACGACATGACCCAAGAATGTAACAAATTCAAGCAAAAATTCACATTTCAAAAACTTCGCATACAATTGATGCTGATGAAGAGTCTGCAGAACTTTCGTGAGATAATCGGCATGGTCCTCTTGAGTTTGTGAATATACACGAGTATCGTCAATGAATACTATCACAATGGAGTCAAGAATAGGATTGAAGACTCGATTCATATGATCCATGAAAGGTGCCAGGGAATTTATTAGCCCAAAAGACATTACCAGACACTCAAAGTGCCCATACCGGGTTGTGAAAGCTATTTTCAGAATATCTTGCTCCCTGATCTTCAATTGGTGATACCTATATCGTAAATCAATTTTGGAGAAGTACTTAGCACCCTGAAGTTGATAAAACAAATCATCTATTATATGTAGGGGTAGTTATTTTTTATTTTGACTTTGTTGAGCTGCCGGTAGTTAATACTCATCCGTAGCGACCAATCATTGTTTCTTACAAAGAGAACCGGTGCACCCTAAGGCAACACACTTGGTTAGATGAAGCCCTTCTCTAAGAAATCCTTCAATTGTTCCTTTTGTTCCTTCAATTCTGCCGGTGCCATTCAGTAAGGTGGAATCGATATAGGTTGCGTGCCTGGCACCACATCAATCCCAAAATCGATCTCCCTGTCTGGTGTGATCCTAGGTAGCTCATCTGGGAAGACATCTGGCAATCCATTCACAACTGCACAAACTAAAGAATAGGTGCCTCAGCATCGATGTCCGTAACCCAGACCAAAAGGTAGATACACACCTTGTTAATCATCTTCGCGGCCATCAGGTAAATAATAAACCTACCATTTGGCACCACATTATCCCACTTCCATTCGATAACTGGTTCATTTTGAAATTCAAGCCTCAAAGTTCTAGTTCGGCAATCGAGCTTGGCAAAACATGAATAAAGCCAGCCCATCCCCATTATTACATCAAAATTGACCAATCCCAATTCAATGAGATCAGCCATGGTATCCCAACCGCATACCGTGACAACATAATTTCTATAAACCCGCGCGGCCATAATTGTTACATCCCGTACCTTAGCATTAGGATTTGCCGTAGTAAATCCTCATGTGTTCGAAGGGATTATGTCTATTAGGAGATTATAGAGGATTTAAGACATTACTATTATGAGACTATGTAAGTTTACAACCTTAATATCGTTAGATATTATGTTAGTGTGGTATTTTCTTTTATGTGGAGTATTTTAGTTAAAGTTTTATAAGTATAATTTTGGATAGTTGCCACTATTACTACTTTCGGATATACACTATATCGTCTTCGTATTATAGATATTATACCTTAGCTTCCTATTTCTTTTAAAACTTGGAATTGAGGCAAAAATTTAAATTCCTAATTTGATTCCAGATTCAACTTAGAGATTAATATTCTGGTAAACATATCAATGAGAGGATATGTCGCAAATTTTCCAATTGAAGAACCTCATGAAAGTTTTAAAATGATTTATTGAGATATGACTTAAAAGTCCACAAACCAAGTTTTTGTTTATACTTTATTTGAACTAAATAGACACTATGTTTCCATATTATTAGAATACTAAAGGAATCCTCTTTGTTTAAATGTAATAGCCGTCATGAACTGTGGTAATTATGTGTATTTTTACATGGATATTTTAACGAAATAATGGTGTATGTATTGATTTTATATGGCACCTTGCTTTATTAATATTTTAATACTTTAATAGTAGTACTTTAAGATGAGGACAAGACTTTTTTTTTTTTTGAGGTTATAAGTATTTATGATATTTATAATAAGTGATAAGTGAAGTCGTGAAGGTGAGAGGGTAAACGAGTTGAAGAAAATGAGGTTGGTCGAAATTTGTCATTTTGGAGATAAAATACGGTTCGAGCTATAATGCCCGGTGTATATGGCTAATAATATACCACATGACCATGATAGTATAATTTATAAAGTGTATAAAAAAATGAGTAGTATTTAAGTAAGTCAAGATAATTCTTAATTATGCGGGTAATTGGTTAATTACCGGGTATCGAGACATCACCTAACTACCTAATAAGTGGATAAAGTTTAAAATTTCCCACCCCACCCCTACGTGGCAGCACCCCTCTAATCCTATGAATGACTCATAATGTGACGACCTGACCTGTCGTCTCATGAGTTACCGCTCTGTTTCCCCCATTTTATTCTTCTTCATGTTTCATTATCGGTATTTGGTGTGTTAGAGTTGATTTGGATTGGTTTTGGTTGGAAATAAGACACTTAGTCTCTTTACGGAAGGTTTGGTTTGGAAAAAGTCAACCAGATGTTGACTTATGTGTTAGAGGGCTCGGATGTGATTTCCGGTGTTTCGGTTAGCTTCGGGAGATGATTTGTGACTTAGGAGTGTGACCAGAATTGAATTTGGAGGTCCGGTGTAGAATTAGGCTTGAATTGGCGAAGTTAGTATTTTGGCGGATTACGGTTGATAGGTGAGATTTTGATCCGAGGGTCGGAATGGAATTCTGAGAGTTGCAGTAGCTTCGTTAGGTGATTTGGGATATGTGTGCAAAATTTCAGGTGATTCGGAGGTGATTTGGTTGGGTTTTTGATCGAATGCGAGTTTCGGAAGAATTTGAAGAACTTAGGCTTGGATTTGATGAAATTTGATGGTTTTAGTGTTAATCGTGGTGTTTTGATGATTGAAGCAAGTTTGAATAAGGTATTGGATCATGTTTGTGTTTTTGGTTGAGGTCCCGGGGGCCTCGGGGTGAGTTCGGATGGTTAAGCGGAGAGTTTTGGAATTTTCGCATGGTAAAGGGCTGCTGATATCTGGTATCTTCCCACCTACGGTTATGGGACCGCAGGTGCGGTCACGCAGAAGCGGAAATGGACTCAGGGCAGGTTCCGCAGAAGCAGAAGTGAGGACCGCAGAAGCGGTTCCGCTGGTGCGGAATTTGAGCCGCAGAAGCGGCCGGGGTATTTTAACGAGGAAACCGCAGAAGCAGAGTAGTGTCCGCAGAAGCGGTCCCGCATCAGTGGAAATGGGACCGCAGATGCGAGATGACTGGACAGAGTATTAAATTAGCCTTCTTCGCGAATTTTTGAAAGAGTAACATATTGCACTTCAGACTTGGAGAGTTTTTGGGCGATTTTGAAGAGGATTTCGAGAGCTTTGATCAGGTATCAATTCTTGGACTTAAAACATGATTTTTTTGTGTAAATACATGGATTAGAACTGAAAACTCAAGGAATTAAAGGTAAAAATTGTTGTTTAGGGCTTGAACCTAAGAGATATTAAATTAGGAATTTGAGGGGTCAAATTAACCCCGATTCTGGTAATTTTGAGATGTATAGACTCGTGAGAAGATGAGGAATCCATTGATGTTAAATTTTTTGATTTCCGAGAAGTGGGCCCGGTGCTCGAGTTTTGCTAATTTCGAGACTTTTGCTATTTTTCGATTGTTTTTGATTGGGTATTGTCCCATTGGCATATTGTGATGTATTCGCTCTGATGTTGGATAGATTCGACGCGCGTGGAGGCCGATTTGATGGGCAAGGGCGTCGCGAGCTAGAGATTTCACCGGTTCGAGGTGAGTAATGATTGTAAATGATATCCTGAGGGTTTGAAACCCCGGGTTTGCCCACCACAGTGCTATATTGAGGTGACTTACACGTCGGATAGCGAACGTGGGGTAGAGCACCGTTGGGGATTGTTACTTGGTCCATCCCGATTGATGATTTCTACCGCGTATTTGACTGGAACATAATCGTTATTATCATGATTTGGGCTGATTGCCATATTTGGGCTTCGTGCCAATTATTTGAAACCTTCGGGGATTTTATCACTGTTTCCTTACTATTTGACATACTACTTGAACTCAGTCCTGTTGATTATATTGATTTACAAACTCAGCCGTTTTAATTGAACTTTGAGACTTAAATGATATTTTCCACTGTTAATTGGGCTGAGCACTACTATTTTTATTGATGCCCGAGGGGCTTATGATATTTTCTGGACTGAGTGAGGCCGAGGGCCATATGTGAGGATATGTTGAGTGATGTGAGGAGGCTTTCGGGCCTCGAGTGTATTGTGAGGAGGCTTTCAGGCCTCGAGTGTATTGTGAGGAGGCTTTCAGGCCTCAAGTGTTATGTGAGGAGGCTTTCAGGCCTCTAGTGTGATGTGAGAAGGTTTTCAGGCCTTGTTTTATATGCCACGAGGTGGCTTGATATAGCGCTTGGGCTGTAGGAGCACCTCCAGAGTCTGCACCCCCACAGTGAGCGCGGGTACCCATATGGATCGGACTGCACGCCGCAGCGAGATATTGATCGGGCTGCACGACGCAGCGATATATGGATCGCGCTGCACGCCGCAGAGGTTACTATATGATACTATTCTGAGAGTGATCTGAGAGAGGGAGCCCGAGGGGCTGGTACAGTTTGAGATATTGCCCGAGGGGCGAACTTTTATGTGCTCATCTTGCGACTTATTTGCCTTTTTACCTGTTATACTGTGGTATTTGTGCCCGAGGGGCGGATTTTCTGCGCTTATCAGCATTAACTGTTTTGAAATCGTTTTCGTAATTACTGAAAAGATCATTTTCAAAAGAGATTTGAACTGAGCCAAGGTATTTCTAAAGATTTCACAGATTTCACTGTTTTCTCAGAAAATTGTACCCGGCTTCTATATAGCATGTTGGTTGCTTTACGTGATTTCTTGCTGCTCAGTTATTATTTGCCTTTATTACTCACTGAATTGAAGTACTCACTTTACTCCCTGCACCTCGCGTGCAGTTGCAGGTATTTATTCACCCGGTAGCAGGTATTGGCTGCGTGGGGGCAGAGTTGTATAGGTTTTAGCGAGGTGACTGCCAGCGTTCGCAGCACCACTGTCTTTCTACGTTATTCATTATTCTTGTTCAGTGTATTTCTAGACTGTAAAGTGGGAATTTCATTCTTATAGATGCTCGTGACTTGTGACACCCCTGTCGGGCTGTGTTGGGTTGTAATTACGTTAATTAATATCATTAAATAATATTCGAACTGTTATTTAACTGATTAACTGCTTAAAAGTGGTGTTCTGAAATGGTCTGGTTGGCCTTGTCTTCACGAGAGGCGCCATCACGACCGGAGCGGGGTTTGGGTCGTGACAAGTTGGTATAAGAGCCTAGGTTACTAGGTCTCACGAGTCATGAGCAGGTTTAGTAGAGTCTCGCGGATCGGTACGGAGACGTCTGTATTTATCCTCGAGAGGCTGCAGAACCTTTAGGAAAAACTTCAAATTCTTGAATTCTTATCGTGCGTCCTTGATTCAGCTTGAAAAGAAACTCTTGAAATTCCTTCCACGCGTTCGTAAGCGCACATGAGCGCTCAGTATCAGATGTGCCTTGATGGCTTGTGATTCCCCGATCAAGGGGCGAGATGTGATCTCTGTGAGTTTGATGTTGGGCCAGTCTGGAAGACTTGAGGCCGGATCTTGCCTATGGCTTGAGCACCGAGGTGCTGATTGTGTGAGCAAGTGTTTTGAACCTATATGTTCGGTATGTTAGTACTACGAGATGTATCTATATGACTTGGTAGTGACGAAGAAGTCTGCTAGATAATAGATAAACTATTAAGTGTTCGATTCCTATTGTGATTTGATGTGTAGCCCGAGTATGGACGCGTGAAGAATATTTTCGTGTCTCCTAGTTGGGGAGGGAAGTGCATTACATGTGGCGGTATGAGTTCAGACCCAGGAAGACTAAATGACTGTGTAATGTGTATGACGGTGGAAGGTATGTTGAAATACTAAATTGAGGCGAAGCAAGTGGGTTATCTCCTGCGGAGTGTTCTTAAGTGGTATGGTCCTTATGTGTAATTGAAGGGTACGTGTTGAAATTTGAAAATTCGGTTCGCTTAAGAGAGTGGACTCAACTGATGTGGGAATGAATGCGAGATTTGTAGAGGATTACAGTACTAGATGATCTGTGTTTTCACAAACTTGTAAATGATTTGAGTTTAATCTCACCATGGTATTGTGGCATCATTAGAGTAAAAGTGTTATGAGTTGTTGAGTGTGTCTTGATATATGGCTTCGAGCCAAGTTGGGGAGTTTGCCATTGATTAGCTAATTGCACGGTCATGTGCTATGTTGGTTCCGATTCAAGGCATGCTGGCGAATCAGTTCTGGTTGCGGAAATTGAGCCGAGGATGGCACGAGTGAAGCAAACTTTTGACAAAGGTTACATGGTGCCTCGTAGATATGTAAGAATCAGGGGATGTCTTAAGCAGCTGTTGGTAAGAATGCTTGGTGCATGGTACAGGAAGATGTTTGTTTGTATTGGAATGGGGTCATATCCTGCGGTGTCAGAGTGCTAATAAGGCACGAGTGGTTCTGTTCGTTAGGTCAGGTAATTTGCAGTTTGAATAAGAGTGAATGACTTTCGAGAATAGTTCTAATGTGTTCAAGATTTTACAGGGAACCATCGGGTATCTTAAGGTTGTGCATGTGGTCAGAGATTGTGTTTTCATTGGAAAAGGTCAAGACTTATGGTATTTTTATGTTAATTAGGGGATTCTATGTATCGGTATCTGGGAAGTAAAGGTAACGAATTTAGATTCGCAGGAAGTTCTTCAGAGTAAAGTATTCTGGAATGTGGTATTTCTAGGAACATTTGAGAGAGTATTCAGTGGCCTATGGGTCTTAGACAGTGTGGTCTTGTGCTTGAGTCTCGTGTGGTAAGCCCGGGTTGAGGCATTGTGGTGCCACAGCAAGAGGGAATATCAAGTTGATGATGAATCAGAAGGGAAATTAGATAGATGGAATAGCTTGATAGTAGACCGAATCGGTATGGTAAGGATATGATTAATTCCTTGTATGTGTTCGAAGTAATGAGCCCTTGCAAGTATTTTTCAGCAATGCTCTTGGAGTTTGGTGCCTTGCTTAGCTTGGTCGAGTTAGAAAGATTCAGTCCTGGCAGGTCTGATTTGTGAAAAGGGAAATAAGAGAGTTCTTGATGGTTTGTACCGCGGTTTGGAGATGTATATTTTCTATGGGCATGAGAGACATGGAATGTGCAATGATTTTTCTTCTAGATGGGATCAATGGAAGTTCTTGACTAGTTGAGTAAGTAGATTTCTGTGGCTCGGAAGGGAGATAAAAGTTTTCATGTTATCCTTGGATGGTATGGTATATGCGGCATGTGGTAGAGGACCGAGACTGGCGTGTGCTAGGTTACAGTTCAGTTCTGAAAGGAAGTTCATAAAACTCCTAGGCAACGGGTAGCCTCAGATAATCAAGGAAATGATACTGCTAATTGGAAGTGATTTGACGAGAGTATACGTCTCAGGAAAAGGTAATGTGATTAAACTGATGATACTTCGGTAGTATTGTGGCGCTTTCTTGTTAGATTGACTGCTGATATCTGAGTTTGTTTGATGGCACGGGGGAATTTTAGAATATCTTTCGTGGAATGATTTGGTACTTGAGGTGTGATATGTATTCATACGGCGGAATTTGGGATCAGGTATGGTGATTCGTGTGCTATATGGAGTTGGAGACCGGGAGTTCTCATGTTCAGGCTATGCAGTGGTTGTGGATCGTGTGTATCGGCACCGTTTAGCGGTTATTGGGATTTGGAGGCCCGAGTGGATCTTTCTTTTCTTGGTATGTTAGATTTTGGATATGATGCTGGTGTGTAGACTGGCTATCTCAGTGATGGGTTATTCTAGACTATTGCGCTATGGGCTATGCCGGAAAGCGCCACGGATGGAGTGGCGAGGTGCGTCGGATTATGTTCTAGCAGAGTGGTTTATATTCCAAAGACCCAGCGGACGGCTGGGAAGGATTGCTTTTCTTAATTGGGCCTTCGTGATGGATGTCGGTACAAAGGTTTCTACCATTGATTCAGTTCTGGTGTTGAGGGACTTTTCGGATGCGTTTCTTGTGGCCGGGCATGTCGCCGGGCGAGGTTGTGGATTTCGGTATTGATTCGGTGTCGGGCACCGTATCGTACGACTCCGGTAGGAGTTATAGTAGTGGAAGGAGCAGCTTCAGGCTTC
The DNA here is from genome assembly GCF_001879085.1 of Nicotiana attenuata. Lineage (NCBI taxonomy): Eukaryota > Viridiplantae > Streptophyta > Magnoliopsida > Solanales > Solanaceae > Nicotiana > Nicotiana attenuata. The sequence continues at coordinate 14,723 of NW_017676826.1, forward strand.
CTTGATGATTGGTTCTTTGGCAGGTCAATGTGGATGCGTGTTCTAGCTTGAGTCGGTTTGGTTGGCCTCGAAATTTTATTGTTGAGGGATAGGTTGATTCGATCATTAGTGAGCTTGTTAGTGATCTGGAGAGATCTATGAGTTGCTATTGTGCTGCGAGACATTACGATTCATCGATTACGGGCACATGTGGTGCGGTTCTATTGAGGATTCATTGTGAAAGTTGAGCGGGAAGAGTAATTGGGTGTTGCTCGGTGATTGATGTACCGGTTATGTTTTATCAAGCTTGCGTGGCATATGTTATCTGTTTCACCATGGGTGTAATGATTGCTTTGGTTTCAGACATCAAATGGTGTGTGGCTGTCGATTTTGGGCATAGTGACTTGAGGTGTTTATGTGTAACAGTGTTTGGATAGGATCGCGCATTGTAGCGAGGCCATGTGGTGATATGACCTTTCGGGGTAGATTCAGGTGTTATATTTCTATGATGTGAGGCGGAGTCTCAGCCTTGTATTGTAATGGTACTGATGAGCTGAGGTATAACTCTTTCGTTTGAGTCATATTTCATGGTTTGAGTATGTTCAGACCATTTCTTATTGGTGCGCGTATTATGCAAGTTGTGGCTTAGGCCTGTATTGAGGTGTCATATCACCAGAGTGGTGTGTTGGATTCGAGGTGATCGTTGGGGTTATTAATGAATACGAACGGATTTGATTTCAGCTTGTTGGGAGGATAATATCGAGGTTCGGCTCGGAACCTGTTGATGTATTAGTCCAGAGGGGAAGTGGCTTCGTGAATGGTTGATCTAAGGAATGGTTACGGTTTATTGTGTGTTTCATTTATCGTTGGCAGCATATGAAAGTGTTGGAATAAGACCTCAGTTGATAAGAGGTTTCCTACCGGTATTCGGGTGTTGTGGGCAACTGCTATGGATAGAAGTTATCGTTTCGAGTGTTGGGTTATGTAGTATATCATATGATTGCACCTGAGGTTGCAGGTATGGATTATTACAGCTGGTTCGGGCTTATTCTGAGTATAGATGTGAGGTTCTGATCTTGTGTGTGATTTCGGAAAGTGCAATGTGGTTCTATGGTTTATGGACTAGATGGATTGTGAAATTTCAGCTATGTTGTGTTATCGGACCTACACGAGATAGGGTGACGTGGGATTCACCCCCGGGTATATGCTTGGTAAGGTCATTCAGCTATTGGTTGGCTTCTAGGACAACCTTTGGTACGCTCGAGGACGAGCGTTTTTTAAGTTGGGGAGGATGTGACGACCCGACCTGTCGTCTCATGAGTTACTGCTCTCTTTCCCCCATTTTATGCTTCTTCATGTTTCATTATCGGTATTTGGTGTGTTAGAGTTGATTTGGATTGGTTTTGTTAGGAAATGAGACACTTAGTCTCTTTACGGAAGGTTTGGTTTGGAAAAAGTCAACCGGATGTTGACTTATGAGTTAGAGGGCTCGGATGTGATTTTCGGTGTTTCAGTTAGCTTTGGGGGATGATTTGTCACTTAGGAGTGTGACCGGAATTGAATTTGGAGGTCCGGTGTAGAATTAGGCTTGAATTGGCGAAGTTAGTATTTTGGCGGATTCCGGTTGATAGGTGAGATTTTGATCCGAGGGTCGGAATGGAATTCCGAGAGTTGCAGTAGCTTCGTTGGGTGATTTGGGATGTGTGTGCAAAATTTTAGATGATTCGGAGGTGTTTCGGTTGGGTGTTTGATCGAATGCGAGTTTCGGAAGAATTTGAAGATTTTAGGCTTGGATTTGATGAAATTTGATGGTTTTAGTGTTAATCGTGGTGTTTTGATGATTGGAGCAAGTTTGAATAAGGTATTGGATCATGTTTGTGTTTTTGGTTGAGGTCCCGGGGGCCTCGGGGTGAGTTCGGATGGTTAAACGGAGAATTTTGGAATTTTTGCATAGTAAAGGGCTGCTGATATCTGGTATCTTCGCACCTGCGGCTATGGGACCGCATGTGCGGTCACGCAGAAGCGGGCGAGAAGGTCGCAGAAGCGGAAATGGACTCAGGGCAGGTTGCGCAGAAGAGGAAGTGAGGACCGCAGAAGCGATTCCGCTGGTGCGGAATTGGAGCCGTAGAAGCGGCCGGGGGATTTTAAAGAGGAAATCGCAGAAGCAGAGTAGTGCCCGCAAAAGCGGTCCCGCATCCGCGGAAATGGGACCGCAGATGCAAGATGACTGGACAGAGTATTAAATTAGTCTTCTTCACGAATATTTGAAAGAGTAACATATTGCACTTCGGACTTGGAGAGTTTTTGGGCGATTTTGAGGAGGGTTTCGAGAGCTTTGATCAGGTATGAATCCTTGGACTTAGAACATGATTTTTTGGTGTAAATACATGGATTAGAACTGAAAACTCAAGGAATTAGAGGTCAAAGATGGTGGTTTAGGGCTTGAACCTAAAAGAGCTTAAATTAGGAATTTGAGGGGTCAAATGAACCCCGATTCTGGTAATTTTGAGATGTATAGACTCGTGAGAAGATGAGGAATCCATTGATGTTAAATTTTCTGATTTCTGAGAAGTGGGCCCGAGGCTCGGGTTTTGCTAATTTCGAGGCTTTTGCTATTTTTCGATTGTTTTTGATTGGGTATTGTCCCATTGGCATATTGTGATGTATTCACTCTGATGTTGGATAGATTCGACGCGCGTGGAGGCCGGTTTGAGGGGCAAAGGAGTTACGAGCTAGAGATTTCACCGGTTCGAGGTGAGTAATGATTGTTAATGATATCCTGAGGGTTTGAAACCCCGGGTTTGCATACCACAATGCTATATTGAGGTGACTTACACGCCGGATAGCGAGCGTGGGGTAGAGTACCGTTGGGGATTGTGACTTGGTCCGTCCCGATTGATGATTTCTACCGCGTATTTGACTGGAACATATTTGTATCATGATTTGGGCTGATTGGCATATTTGGGCTTTGTGCCAATTATTTGAACCCTTCGGGGGTTTTATCACTGTTTCCTCACTATTTGACATACTACTTGAACTCAGTCCTGTTGATTATACTGATTTACAAACTCAGCCGTTTTAATTGAACTTTGAGACTTAAATGATATTTTCCACTGTTAATTGGGCTGAGCACTACTATTTTTACTGATGCCCGAGGGGTTTATGATGTTTTCTGGACTGAGTGAGGCCGAGGGCCATATGTGAGGATATGTTGAGTGATGTGAGGAGGCTTTCAGGCCTCGAGTGTATTGTGAGGAGGCTTTCAGGCCTCGAGTGTTATGTGAGGAGGCTTTCAGGCCTCGAGTGTGATGTGAGAAAGCTTTCAGGCCTTGTTTTATATGCCACGAGGTGTCTTGATATAGCGCTTGGGCTGTAGGAGCCCCTCCGGAGTCTGCACCCCACAGTGAGCGCGGGTACCCATATGGATCGGGCTGCACGCCGCAGCGAGATATGGATCGGGCTGCACGCCGCAGCGATATGTGGATCGGGCTGCACGCTGCAGCGGTTACTATATGATACTGTTCTGAGAGTGATCTGAGAGAGGGAGCCCGAGAGGCTAGTACAGTTTGAGATATTGCCCGAGGGGTGAACTTTTATGTGCTCATCTTGCGTACTTATTTGCCTTTTTACCTGTTATACTGTGGTATTTTTGCCCGGGGGGCGGATTTTCTGTGCTTATCAGCATTAACTATTTTGAAATCGTTTTCGTAATTATTGAAAAGATCATTTTCAAAAGAGATTTGAACTGAGCCAAGGTATTTCTAAAGATTTCACAGATTTCACTGTTTTCTCAGAATATTGTACCCGGCTTCTATATAGCATGTTGGTTGCTTTACGTGATTTCTTGCTGCTCAGTTATTATTTACCTTTGTTACTCACTGAGTTGGAGTAATCATTTTACTCCCTGCACCTCGCGTGCAGTTGCAGGTATTTATTCACCCGTTAGCGGGTATTGGCTGCGTGGGGGCAGAGTTGTAGAGGTTTTAGCGAGGTGACTGCCAGCGTTCGCAGCACCACTGTCTTTCTATGTTATTCATTATTCTTGTTCAGTGTATTTCTAGACTGTAAAGTGGGAATTTTATTCTTATCGATGCTCGTGACTTGTGACACCCCGGTCGGGCTGTGTTGGGTTGTCATTACGTTAATTAATATCATTAAATCATATTCGAACTGTTATTTAACTGATTAACTGCTTAAAAGTGGTGTTCTGAAATGGTCTGGCTGGCCTTGTCTTCACGAGGGGCGCCATCACGACCGGAGCGGGGTTTGGGTCGTGACACATAAGTCATTGTATTAGGTGGCAAGGTTAGAGATATGGGGTTTAAAATTTATGCTGGTTTTTGATTAAATTCCATTTAAGTTGCGGAGGAATGCAAATGACAAGAAAAAGATTAGATAAGAATATTCGTTATTTCAACTTTGTTCAGGCGTTCACTGCCATTCTTATTTTCAAGTTGTTGGTATCTTAGACACTTTTTTGTTTAAAACTGTTTTGTTAACTTTAAGAATCATTAGCATTAATGCTATTAATCCCAATAAACTTCTTCAAGAAGTCCAATGTTCTTTGGAGCAATTTAAGAGGTGGTCAGGTTGTTCTACTCGATTTGCCTATATCAAGAGCATAAGCAGAAAGTTTACTATATCTCTTTACAGGTTTTTGGCTAAGATAGCTCATAAAGAAAAAGCAAGAGATATGCAAGGTAGGTTGAGGATTGGTAGTATAGATTACTTCTTTTGATCTGAAGCTCTTTTGCAGTATCGCACACTGATTCTTTTGGTATAACCTTTTAGATTTTTCCCTACTTCGATCCGCCGTTGCGTGTTTTCGCAAAAGAGAATCGGTTCAGGTATGTTAAGGCCATCCCTTCTTTCTTTTTGGCATGATTCATACGATACAAACGAAACGAGAAAATGTACAACTTCTATAAATGACTCTATTCGTAGAAATGCTAGAGATGCCTAGGTTCTTGATTCTCCATGTGGCCTATTATTTTATCACATGTTCATCGGTCCCAGAAAATACGTAAGTTGATAAAGTTTATTTCATGCTATTAATCAGCGGTAAAATGGTCTTATGACGTTACGAGAGATTTTTATTGACGTACTTCATTATGCATTGATTCATTTATACATGTGCATTTACCCATGACCTAGACGGTGTTATATACACGTATATTTGTATATATATGTATGTGGGATATGGAAAAAGGTTACGGCATTATATACGCATCACCACCTGATCAGCTGGTATACGATGATGATGTTGCTCACAGTGGCTGAAATGATATGATGGGATGCCCTCTGAGGCTTGACGATGTTATGTACGTACAGACCTATTCATTACATGACATTTATATGCATGTGCATGACATTATAAATATTTCATGATTTACAGAGCTATCCAGACATACAGGTTAAATTATTTACTCCACGTTTCTTCCATGTCCTTAATTGATGATGACTTATTGTTATGTTTCAGTTCCGCCTTACATACTCAGTACATTATTCGTATTGACGTCCTTTTGTTGGGAACGCTGCATTCATGCCTGCAGGTATAGTCAATCAGATTGACAAACCCTTATAGTAGACGAGACTGGCTTTCAAGGAAGGATCGGCAAGACTCCACCTCATTCGGAGTGCACCCGAGTCTATGAGTCATCGTATCAGCATTTTGCTATAGACTTATGGGTAGGCTGGTACACTGTCCCATTTTATGTCAAATAATCTTAGAAGCTTTGTAGACAAATGTTCATTTTGTACAGTATGTCAGAGGCCTTGCCGACCCACATGTACTCATGTTTTAAGGAATATAGTTCAGTAATATAATATTTGCCCACTTACAATTATACTTAACAAGTGGCCATGTTGGCCCATGATAGTTACAAAAGGAATTAATGAGTTACAGAGTGGTTCGCTCGGGCCACTATGGCACCGGGTGCCAGCCACGCCTACGTAGGTTTGGGGCGTGACAAAGTGGTATCAGAGCGGGCCGTGTCATAGGAAATCTACAAAGTCGTGCCTAGTAGAGTCTCACTTATGGGTGTGTTGTGCGCCACATTAATAATTGAAAGGCTTTATGGTATTTAGGAAATGTTACCTTTCTTTTGTTTTCATATCATGCCATAGAGTTGAGTCGTAAGAAATCAGTATGATGTTGTTGCGAGATTTCGTATGCACCAGAGGTGCCGGTATTACAGTAGAGCTTTAAGGTGTAATGTAGAAGGAAGGTTATGAAAAAAACAGAAGATACGATGTGATATTGGAAGGTAAGTAAAGTAAAGGTGAAAAAGATACGAGGTACTCAAGTACAAAAGGTTGTAAATAGTCCAGAGCTCAGATAGAGGTTTGGTTTTAGTTTAGTATACAGAGGAGACCCTAGCGAGAGTTTTAAAAATCTCAAAGAGTTACCATTCGAGGACGAATGTTTCTAGGGGGGGGGGGGGGGGTAAGGATGTTACAGTCCTGTACCTTAGCATTAGGATGTGCCTGACGAGTGTCTAGCGTATATATAATTTTGACTCGTACTCTGTCAAATTATAGTATAAAAAGATGTTGAACCCACAGAGATTGGTTTATCTATTCTACAGATGTTTCTTGTTTTAATTACTATTTGAGAAAATCAGAAAGAGTTGAGTTGTGAATTAACTAACAAAAAATGCACGAATGGAGAAGATATTTTTGTTTTTCACAAATATAATAAAAAGATGTTGGGATCCTGACTTCACTTAATATTTTTATTATATAGTAGATACATTTATCCTTCAACTTCTATTTCTCATAAATGTATAAATGCCTCTCACGATTACATTTATATATTATTACTATAGTTGAACAATTAAATGCACTCCTCTTGGTTATACAAATTAATCGTTAAAATGGTAATATTAAAGAACCAGAAATATATACTTGAACTAAAGCATGCTCTTTTTTTGTAAGTCCCTTTCGGTTACCCTACTTGTTATAACTGATTACTACAATATTCGCCTCTTTCGATTAAAAATAAGTGTAGAATCAATTTTAACATATATGAGCTAGATGTCACTAAATATAGGTTAACATCTATCAATACCAAAATTAAGTATTACTTCTTTTGCCTCTTTCGATTACAGAATTAGTAAGAAGTTAATATGTAGTACGAAATAGATAGATGTTAACAAATTAAATAACACCCAACTATAAAGCAGATAAAATTTAAATAAAAAGTTTCAGCTCAAGTATGTGAAATTGAAGAATAATATCTACTATTATACAAAAATATTAAGATCCGTCATTTTCCCAACACAAGAAAAGTTACTCCATAATGGAGTTAATACCGACAAAGGAAATATTCTTGCCCATTAAATAAGAAAATAGAAAGAAATATTCAAGAGAATAATTCCCCCCTATTTAATTAAAAACATGAGCTAGAGTAATTTCCAATACTATAATTTATTCGGAACTAGAGATGAAGCCAAAGTAATGGCTAAAAGATGAAGAAGAAATAAAACTAAAGAACAAAGAGAAAGGAAAAGCTTTCTGCTCAATATTTCACTTCTCAGATTTCTTCCGCTTTCCTTCACGAACCATGCCTCTTTATAGGCAAGTCATGACAAGGTTCTCCATAGAATTTCGCCTCAATCCACATTCAAACAGGCTAAGGGTTAAAGCTTGGTGATCAACAAAATAAGAGATAATTTATTTATGCTCAACTAGGCTAACTAGGGATAAAAATCATTAAGGTAGGTCAATTTAGGTTATGGCTCAACAAAGAAGGCCTATGTTCATTTCTTAACTCAAAGATCTACCTAGAATTTCGCCTCAATCCACATTTATGGCAAGTTCTAGATTTCCAGATAAGCAGGAGAACTAGACAATATAAGCTAACAACACAATACACTTGGGCTAACGAAAACTATGATTTCAATCACCAATAAGTAAGTATGAGCTTAGAAAAGTGATGATAAAACCCGTGTACTTAATCAAATTCGTCTTTTCTAAGTGTCATACTTTTCAAGTCAAATCATGTTTATCCACCTTATTTACCAAAATAAGTTAAAACAACTAAAAGTCCTAAAAAAATGTTCGCTTCAAAATATTACGACCATGGCAAAGAACCGAAACAAATATATTCCTCTACCCCCAAGCTTAAATAATGTCATGTCCTCATGACAAAATAAATTAACAGTAAAAGGAGATAAAGGAGCTTCCCTGATTTTTCCGATTCTAGCCTCATTTCCTTTTTCTTGGCTTCTCAAAGTTTCTCTCATATAACAAAGACAAGATTATAGCAAAGAAATATTCTTTTTCATGATAGGAGAAACCTTTCATTGTCTAATTCATGGATGTATTTTTTTTCATCCTGGCAAAATATATTAATACATACTACGTACACATCTATATATATAATATAATACAAACATGCAATTATTATTATTTTTTAACTTTTTTTTATAAGAAGAAAAACTAATTTAAATATATATATATATTTACTAAAAAAGAAATATTATATTTTACTACTAATAATTACTTAAAAGATTAAAGAGAGGGCAAGAAAATAGTTCTGAGTTAAACGTTGCCAGCTCGACTTATTTTAAAAATTAGGCAAAAAGGATTGTTGAAGCTTGTTTGTTGAAGAATCTGCTGATATAAGGCTTCAAACAATGACCGTTTACTTTGAATTTATCTCCCCATCTGTACGTTGTATTTCAATGGCACCATAGGGGATAATTTCTGTTACAGTATACGGCCCTGTCCAGCGGGACTTAAACTTTCTTGGAAATAATCTCAATTGGCTATTGTACAACAGAACTTGATCTCCAACTTTAAAATCTTTATGGCGGATGAGCTTGTCATGCCATTTTTTTGTCTTTTCCTTATATAATTTAGCATTTTCGTATGCTGTAAGTCTGAACTCTTCCAACTCATCAAGCTGCAATAGACGATTTTTACCTGCATCTGGCAAGTTTTGATTCAACAATTTTATAGCCCAATATGCTTTATGCTATAACTCTACAGGTAAATGACAAGATTTTCCAAAAATTAGTCTATAAGGAGATGTGCCTATGGGAGTTTTGTAAGCAGTTCTATATGCCCATAAAGCATCATCCAACTTTAAAGACCAATCCTTTTGAGAATAATCAACCGTTTTTTCTAAAAAAAAAATTTAATTCTCTATTGGATACTTCAACTTGCCCGCTTGTTTGAGCATGATATGGAGTCCATATTTTATGAGTTACTCCATATCTTGACAACAAACTAGCGAATTGTCTATTTATAAGATGAGTTCCTTGATCACTTCTTATAACTCGTGGAGTTCCAAATCTAGAAAATATTTTTTTCTTGAGAAAAGCACAAACAATATGAGCATCATTTTTTCTACTAGCAATTGCTTCTACCCATTTTGAAACATAGTCAACAACTACCAAAATATATTCATAGCCATTTGAAGGTGGAAAAGGATCCATAAAATCAATGCCCCAAACATCAAAGATTTCACACACAAAAATAGAGTTAAGAGGCATTTCGTCCCTTTTTGAAATGTTAGCGGTTCTCTGGCATTTATCGCAAGTGGTGGCATAGTTCCTTGCATCTTTGAATAGAGTAGGCCAGTAAAAGCCAACTTCAAGTACTTTAGCTGCTGTCCTTCTTCCTCCATAGTGTCCTCTTGCAGCCCCATCATGGCAGTGACTTAAGATGTTGTTCATTTCTGTCTCCGGTACACATCTCCTAATTATATCATCTGCACAAAATTTAAACAAGTAAGGATCTTCCCAGTAATAATGTCTTGATTCTTTTGTAAGTTTTTTCTTTTGTTCATAAGAAAAATCTTTTGGAATCCATCCTCCAGCCAAATAGTTGTGCAATATCAGCAAACCAAGGCGGTCGATTTATAACGATTGTGACTGAAAATATGTTCATCAGAAAATCCCTCTTTGATATCTTCTATCTCAGTATGAGGATTTTCCAAACGAGACAAATGATCATCTACCTAATTCTCAGAACCTTTTCGATCTTTTATTTTAAGATCGAATTCTTGCAAAAGGAGTATCCATCTTAGCAATCTAGGTCTAGCATCTTTCTTTGCTAAGAGGTACTTTAAAGCTACATGATCAGTATAAATTGTAACCTTTGTTCCTATCAAATAGGAACGAAATTTGTCAAACACAAATACTACTACAAGTAGTTCCTTCTCAGTTGTAGCATAATTCCTTTGAGCTTCATTGAGGGTTCTACTGGCGTAGTAAATAGGCCTGAAAATCTTGTCTCTCTTTTATCCCAATATCGCTCCATTGCTATGTCACTTGCATCACACATTATTTCAAATGGTTCTCTCCAATAAGGAGAAACAACAGTTGGAGCATTAGTCAAATGTTCCTTGAGAGTCTTAAATGCTTTTGTGACAATCATCTGAAAATTCAAACTTCACATCTTTCATCAGTAGGTTAGTTAGAGGTTTTGAGATTTTTGAAAAATCTTTTATAAACCTTCTATAAAAACCTGCATGCCCTAAGAAACTTCTAATGCCTTTAACAGTGGTAGGAGGGGGTAATCCTGCTATAAGATCAATTTTAGCCTTATCAACTTCTATCCCTTTAGCAGAAATTTTATGTCCTAAAACAATTCCCTCTATTACCATGAAATGACATTTTTTCCAATTAAGAACTAAATTTGTCTTTTCACATCTTTTAAGTACCAAAGTTAAATGATAGAGACAATCTTCAAATGTCTTACCAAAAAGTGTGAAATCATCCATAAATATTTCAAGAAAATTTTCAGTCATATCTGAGAAAATTGCCGACATGCAACCCTGAAATGTAGCAGGAGCATTGCATAGTCCAAATGGCATTCTTCGGTAAGCATACGTACCTTGGGGGCATGTGAATGTGGTTTCATCTTGATCTTCTGGAGCAATTGGTATCTGATTATACCCAGAATATCCGTCAAGAAAACAGTAAAAACCATGGCCTATAACTCTTTCAAGCATTTGATCAATAAAGGGCAAAGGAAAATGATCTTCCTTTGTGGCATCATTAGTCGTCTGTAATCAATACAAACTCTCCATCCTGTGACTGTTCTAGTAGGTATGAGTTCATTATTTTCATTTTTTATTACTTTCATACCTCCTTTCTTTGGTACTACCTGTACAGGACTTACCCAAGGACTGTCAGATATTGGATAAATGGTACCTGCTACTAGAAGTTTCACTACTTCTTTCTTGACGACTTCCTGCATTGCTGGATTTAATCTTCTTTGGGGTTGGACTATTGGCTTATAATCATTCTACATAAGAATCCTGTGCATACAAATAGCTGGACTGATTCCTTTAATGTAAGCTATAGTCCACCCTAAGGCTCTTTTGTATTTTCTCAGGACTCCAATCAGTTTACTTTCCTGTTATATAGTCAAAGAAGATGAAATGATTAATGGAAATAATTCATGTTCAAAAAACACATATTTTAAATGACAAGGAAGTTCTTTGAGTTCAATCTTTAATTGTACTCGTTCTTGTGAGACTTCTTTATTTTCTGACTCTTTTTCTAGTACTTCAGCTTGTTCTCTAATTACGGGGTTATCATCACTTATGGTACCCGACCTAGCCAAACATCTCTCTAATAAATCAGTAATTAACTGATTATCTTTGTATTTATCTACAAGGTCATCTAGTAGGTCAATTTGAAAACAAGATGATGATGACTCATCCCCAGGAAATTTCATCATTTTCTGTATGTCAAAAATCACTCTTTCCTCATCAACTCGCAATATTAAGTGTCCTTGATGAACATCAATAATTGCTCTCCCTGTTGCGAGAAATGGTCTACCTAAAATTAATGGTACCTCAGTATTTTCTTCCATTTTAAGCACTATAAAATCTACTGGGAATACAAATTTGTCAACTCTGACAAGGATATTTTCAATAATTCCTTTTGGTCTCTTAGTACTTTGATCGGCTAATTGAAGAGATACACCAGTATCTTTCATTTCACCAAGTTCTAATTTCCTGAAAATTGAAAAAGGCATTAGATTTATTGAGGCACCTGAATCACATAACGCCTTTTCAAAGTGAGTACCTCCCACAGTACAAGGAATTGTAAAACTTCCTGGATCACCAAGTTTCTGTGGGAGCTTATTTTGAAGTATAACACTACATTTTTCTGTAAGTTTAACTAATGAAAATTCTTCCAGTTTTCTTTTACTTGACAAAATTTCTTTGAGAAATTTAGCATATGAAGGCATTTATGTCAAAGCATCTGTGAAAGGTATGTTAATGTAAAGTTGCTTCAAAATATCTAGAAACTTTGAAAACTGTTTGTCAAGCTTTTGTCTTTTCATCTTTTCGGGAAAAGGGGAGTGGTACAGAGTGAGGATTTGTTATCAATTCATTTTATTGTATATTTTTCCCTTTATTCTTTTGTTCTTTTGGAAACTTAGATTCTATTTTATTCCCACCTTCATTTACCTTTTCCACTTCTTGTGGCTTTCTTTCTCTATCTGCATATGGATCATCAAGAGATTTACCTGATCGTAGAGAGATGACTTTGAGGTATTCTTTTGGGGTTTTCTCAGTGTTGCTTGGTAGAGCACCTTGAATTTATCCAGACATGAGGGTTGCTAATTGGCTTACCCGAATTTCCAAATTCTTGATAGCTGAATGTTTACTTTCATCCTTCTCGTTAGTAGCTTTAATGAATTTGTACATCAGGTCTTCAAGGCTTTGTTGACGAGCTTTTTGAGGCTGCTGCTGATATTGTTGAAAACTTTGTTGCCCTCTATTTTGATTTTGAAAACCAGGTGGTCCTTGTACCTGTTGCTTTTGATTAAAAAATCTTTGAGGGTTTTCAGCACCATTAGGATTACTCCACCGAAATCCTGGATGTTTTTGTGCCATGGGACTACCAAATGAGTAATTATTTTTATAACCAATCACATTTACCTGTTCCTCATTTTGTGTTGAAGCTTGACATTCATGATTCGGATGATTACCTTGACAAACATCACAATTCTCAAGTTGGGATGATGTGTGAGCACCTACCTGAAAGGCCTCAACTTTTTGTGTTAAGGTCGCAATTTGTTGTGTCAATGAATTCAAAGCTTCAACTTGATTTACTCCTGCTGTTTTCTTGATAATCATTCTGTCTGAGGGCCATTGAACAACATTTTCCGAAATCTCATTAAGCAATTGCATTGCTTCTACAGTAGTTTTTCCCATTATTGATCCTCCCGATGCTGCATCAATTACATTTCTAGCAGAGGGTTTAAGACCGTGATAGGAAATATATAAAATATCAGGGTCTTGGATACCATGATGTGGGCATTTTCTTAACATTGCTGCTAATCTTTCTGTCACGCCCCGAACCTGGGGAGGCGTGGCTGGCACCCGGTGCCGCACTGGCCCGAGCGAACCACTCTGTAACTCCTTCATTCCTTTTGTAACTATCATGGGCCATGTTCATAACTCGTATGAGTGGGCAAATGTTATATCAATGAACCATCGTTCATAAAACATGAATACATATGGGCCGTAAAGGCCTTTGACATACTGTACATAATAAACCTGTGTCTACAAAGCCTCTAAGATTGTTTGACATCAAATGGGACAGGGTACCGGCCTACCCATAAGTCTGTAGTAAAACTCTGACACGATGACTCATAGACTCGACTGCACTCCAAATGAGGTGGAGTCTTACCGATCCTTCGCTGAATGCCAATCTCGTCTACTATGAGGGATCGTCAAACTGATTATCTATACCTGCGGGCATGAAATGCAGTGTCCCAACAAAAGGACGTCAGTACGAATAATGTACTGAGTATGTAAGGTAGAACTGAAACATAACAATAAGTCAATATTTATTTAAAGACATATAAGAATCAACCTGTAAGTCTGGATAACTCTGTAAATCATGAAATACTTATAGTGTCATGCATATGCATATGCGTATGAATGTCATGTCGTACATAGGTACATGTTCTCATAACATCATCAAGCCTCTGAGGGCATCCCATCATATCATCTCGACCACTGTGGGCAAAATAAATCATCAACATATACCACCTGATCAGGTGGTGGTGCGTATATAATGCCATAACCTTTTCCCATATCCCATATACATATATATACATACATATATATGCGTATATAACGCCGTCTGAGTCATATTTCAGCCACTGTGGGCAACATCATCAGCGTATACCAGCTGATCAGGTGGCGGTGCGTATATAACGCCAAAACCTTTCTGATCATGGGTCAATGTGCATGTATAAATGCATGAAATGCATATGAAATACGTTAATAAAATCTCCCGATAAATATTCTTTTTTTTTATATTGGTAAGCATCATCATATCTTTTATGTTTATTTATTATTCTATTCACTTTACCAGTATAAAGCATCATTATATCTCATAGATTCCATATCAACAAATATACGTTCTGCTCATTTTTGCTTGAACTATAGAATTCATGCCATGAAATTCAAATACAAAATCTCGTTTCATTTCAGAAAGAAAAACTGCAGTTTGCCAATGTTTTTAACAAAGTTAAGGAAGAGGCACCAAGGTCATCTTATCTTCCTCAGGAAAACAAATAAACACATGTTTGCCACTTAAGCTTTCACATGTACAAAAACGGGAACGCCGGAATAAAACGGCCGAGAGACAATGAGCTACAACAGTTTCAAATATAAAATAAACAAAAAGTTACACAAAAAAAAGATGATGTTGGGAGGAAAAGAATCGCTGGAAGCTTAAAACCAGAAGACAAGCTAGGAAATTCAATCATCCAGAGCATAAGAATTCAACACATATTTCTATAATTTCCTCACTCCCACTAATTGTATTTATGTACTAATTACAACCTATACATTTTAAACAAATGGACGACGATTAATATCTTTTCTTTTGTAAGGGATAATAAATAATATCTTGGATCTTCTACCTTAATCTATGGGAAAAGGGAGAATCATAATATGGTCAATAAAGGAAAGAAAAAAAAAACTAACTTAGCATCCCTAGTATTATTATGCAACCACAAAACTTCCCATATTTTTATGGAAAGATGCATAAATACCAAAAGATAACACATGTATAATAAAAAAAAAATAAAAAGTTCGTATGTATTTAAGTTTATGAAATTTAAGAAGATAAACATTTTTTATTTAAAATATTAGTCACGCCTTTGATTAATTAATATCACAAAATCAATTTACGTATTTTCTGAGACCCACGAACAGACGATGGAATAATAAGACATACGGGGAATCCAGAACATAGGCAACCCTAGTACTTCTAAGAATAGAATCATTTGTGAAAGTTGCGTGCTTGCTCGTTTCGTTGTATCATATGGATCATGCTTGTCACGACCCGGATTTCTAACCCTCAAGAGTCGTGATGGCGCCTACTAGTGAAAGCTAGGCAAGCCAACCATTTGTATTATTTACCTTTTTCCCATTTTAATTCTTTAACAATTAAGAACCAACATTAAATAATCAGCGGAATTTAATAAGCGGAGGACTGAAATGCCATATTTTAATAATGATGCCAATATCTATTCATAAAATAAACTCCCCCGAACTGGTGTCACAATTTCACAGACTGTCTAGGGATACTACAAATAAAGGTCTGAAAGAGTAATACAACACTGTCTCTGGAATACATGAAAGAAACAGAATGCTTGATGATCTGGAAGCAGCAACCTCACTGCGGTCCGAAAGCTACAGCACTGGGATCTGCACAAAAGAGTGCAGAATGTAGTATGAGCACAACCGACCCCATGTGCTGGTAAGTGCTTAGCCTAACCTCGGCGAGGTAGTGACGAGGCTAGGACCAGACTACCAAATAAACCTGTGCAGTTAAATCATGTACAACGGAAAATAAAGGCAAAACTTTACAATTAAAGACAGGAAGGGGGAAACATGCTGCGGGGAACAACTAGTAGCAACAGAAACCAACAGTTAAATATAAAGAACACCATAACTCAATTATCAGTAGAAATCAGGAAATCAAAGACGAGTACACGGCATCACCTTTCGTGCTTTTACTCTCGTCCTCACCATAAAATCAATATAAATGGCACGGCATCACCCTTCGTGCTTTTACCTCACATAATCATGGCACGGAATGATCCTTCATGCATTATCACTCATATAAAGGCACGGAATGGTACATCGTGCGGCACTGCATCACCTTTCGTGCATTAACACTCTCTCACAAATATCATGCACGGCATCACCCTTCGTGCTTTAACACTCTCTCACCAATACAATGCACGGCATCATCCTTCGTGCTTTAACACTCTTCCTCACCCAAACAACAATCACAAGCAATAAGGACAAGGAAATAAATAAAAATCACAATAAAATCCCGGCAAAGGAACAATAGTACAACAATCATATCCCGGCAAGGGAAACAATATCAAAAGCAACAACCTCCCGGCAAGGGAGATAACATTAAAAGCAACAACATCCCGGCAAGGGAGACAATATCATAATCCTCTTCTCTTTTTCACATTTACTTCACCACTCAATTCACAACTTGAGCCAATGCTCTATAATGTTCAATTACCAACAATAATTCCACAAATTATTTCACAACTTGAGCCAACGCTCTTCAATGTTCAATTGCCAATAATAATTCCACAAATCATTTCACAACTTGAGCCAACGCTCTTCAATGTTCAATTACCAAAATTACTTCCACAAGCCTTGTTCAACAATAGAAATATCACATAAGGCATGAACAATACAAAACGGAGTCATATTAATCATAGCATAAGACTCACGGGCATGCTTGACACCAATGTATAGATACTCGTCACCATGCCTATACGTCGTACTCAACAATTAACACATAGCAAATAGGACACAACTCCTAATCCCTCAAGCTAAGGTTAGACCAAACACTTACCTCGTTGCCACGAACACAATTCAAGCCTCAACTACCGCTTTACCTCTTGATTCCACCACAAATTTACTTGTATCTAGCCACAAGTTGCTTAACTATATCAATAAATGCTAAATGAATCAATTCTAATGCATGAAAATAGGTTTTCTAAAGTTTTTCTCAAAAAGTCAAAAATCGACCCCGGGCCCACATGGTCAAAACCCGAGGTTCGAACCAAAACCCGATTACCCATTCACCCATGAACTCAAATATATAATTTGTTTTGAAATTGGACCTCAAATCGAGGTCCAAATCCCCAAAATTCAAAAATCCTAAGTTCTGCCCAAAACACCCAATTTCCCCATGAAAACCCTTGATTTTGAGTTGAAATCATGTAAAAAGATGGATTAGATTGAAAGAAATGAGTTAGAAATGACTTACAATCGATATGAAAGAGTAGTTGTCTTTGAAAAATCGCCCAAAGGTGTTTAGGTTTTGAGAAGGTTTGAAAAATGGCTGAAAATGCGTCTAAGTCTCAATTAACTGGTCCCTGATGTCACAATTGCGACCAGGGTTCGCAATTGCGGACCCTTCAGAAGTCTGCTTTCTTCGCATTCGCGAAGAAATTGTCGCATTTGCGACCACTCAAAATTCCTGAGGGCTTCGCATTTGCGAGGCATATGTCGCATTTGTGACTCTGGCCCTCCGCATTTGCGATCAAGGCCTGCCCAGGCCATCTTCGCATTTGCGATCAATCTTCGCATTTGCGAGTCAGGCTTCGCATTTGTGAAGCCTACAGTCCTGCAACATACCAGCAATTTCCTAAAATTCAAATTTTACTCCGTGGCCTATCCGAAACTCACCCGAGCCCACGGGGCTCCAAACCAAACATGCACGCAAGCCCAAAAATATCATAAGGACTTGCTCGTGCGATCAAATCATCAAAATAACATCAATAACTATGAATTCAGCATCAAAATCAAAGAAAAATCTCATGAACTCTTAAATTCAAATTTTAACAACCGAAGGTCCGATTCACGTCATTTCAAGTCCGTTTCTTGTCAAATTTTACAGGCTCAACTTAAATCACATATAAGACCTGTACCGGGCTCCGGAACAAAAATACGGGCCCGATACCGTCGAATTCAATTATCTTCTGATTTCCAAAAACTCTAAGAATTTCAGTTAAACAATTTTCTTCAAAAATTCATTTCTCGGACTTGGGACCTTGGAGTTCGTTTCCGGGCATACGCCCAAGTTCCTTATTTTCCTACGGACCCTCCGGGATCGTCGAATCACGGGTCCGAGCCCGTTTACCCAAAATGTTGACCAAAGTCAACCTAAATTCATTTTAAAAGCAAAATTAATTATTTTTCATAGATTTTCACATATTGGCTTTCCGGATACACGCCCGGACTACGCACGCAAATCGAGGTGAGATAAAAAGGAGATTATAAGGCCTCAGAACACACAATTTATTTCTAAAACAAGTGATGACCTTTTGGGTCATCACATTCTCCACCTCTAAAACAACCGTTCATCCTCGAACGGACATAAGAAGGAAGTACCTGAGTCGGAGAAAAGATAAGTATAACGGCTCCACATATCGGACTCGGACTCCCAGGTTGATGCCTCAGCTGGCTGACCTCTCCACTGAACACGAACAGAAGGGAAACTCTTCGATCTCAACTTACGAACCTGATGGTCTAGAATAGCTACCGGCTCCTCCTCAACCAAGCCTCTCCCAACTCAAACCACCCAACCGGCGACCGACACCACCTACCATATAAAACCTCATAAGGAGCCATCTGAATGCTCCACTGGTAACTGTTGTTGTAAGAAAACTCTGCTAAAGGCAAAAAATGATCCCACGAGCCTCCAAAGTCAATAACACAAGCTCGAAGCATATCCTCCAAAATCTGAATAGTACGCTCGGACTGCCCGTCCGTCTGAGGATGAACGTGTGCCCAACTCACGCTAAACTGCTCTTCAAAAATGTGAGGTAAACGGCGTACCTCAATCAGAAATGATAGACACGAGCACACCATGAAGGCGAACAATCTCCCGGATATAGATCTTAGCTAACCTCTCAGAAGAATAGGAGACTGCCGTAGGAATGAAATGCGCTGACTTGGTTAGCCTATCAACAATAACCCACACTGCATCAAACTTCCTCTGAGTCCGTGGGAGTCCAACAATAAAGTCCATAGTGATACGCTCCCACTTCCACTCGGGAAGCTCAATCCTCTGAAACAAACCACCAGGTCTCTGATGCTCGTACTTTACCTGCTGATAATTTAAACACCGAGCCACATACGCAATAATATCCTTCTTCATCCTCCTCCACCAATAATGCTGTCGCAAATCCTGATACATCTTGGCGGCGCCCGGATGAATAGAGTACCGGGAACTATGGTCGTCCTCTAGAATCAACTCTTGAAGTCCATCCACATTAGGCACACAAATACGACCCTGCATCCTCAAAACTCCATCATCTCCCACTGTGACCTGCTTGGCACCACCGTGCTACATCGTGTCCTTTAGGACACACAAATGGGGATCATCATACTGCCGATCTCAAATGCGCTCCAATAATGAAGAACGAGTGACTGTGCAAGCTAACACACGGCTGGGCTCAGAGACATCCAACCTCATGAACTGGTTGGCCAAATCCTGAACATCCAAAGCAAGCGGCTTCTCACCGACCGGAATATACGCAAGACTGACCATACTGGCTGACTTTCTACTCAAAGCATCGGGCCACCACATTGGCCTTCCCTGCATGATATAATATGGTGACATCATAGTCTTTCAATAGCTCCAACCACCTTCTCTGCCTCAAGTTTAGCTCCTTATGCTTGAACAAGTATTGCAAACTCTTGTGATCCGTGAACACCTCATACGACACGCCATATAAATAGTGCCTCCAAATCTTTAGCGCGTGAGCAATGGATGCTAACTCCAAATCATGGACTGGATAATTCTTCTCATGAATCTTCTACTGTCGCGAAGCATAAGCAATGACCTTACCATCTTGCATCAACACCGCACCAAGTCCAATACGAGATGCGTCACAATATACTGTATATGGCCCTGAACCTGTTGGCAAGACCAATACTGGAGCCGTAGTCAATGATGTCTTGAGCTTCTGAAAGCTCGCCTCACATTCGTTCGACCACCTGAACTAGGCACCCTTCTAGGTCAACCTGGTCATGGGGACTGCAATAGATGAAAACCCCTCCACAAACCGACGGTAATAGCCTGCCAAACCCAAGAAACTCCGGATCTCTGTAGCTGATGTGGGTCGAAGCTAGTTCTTGACTGCCTCTATC
The DNA here is from genome assembly GCF_001879085.1 of Nicotiana attenuata. Classification (NCBI taxonomy): domain Eukaryota; kingdom Viridiplantae; phylum Streptophyta; class Magnoliopsida; order Solanales; family Solanaceae; genus Nicotiana; species Nicotiana attenuata. The sequence goes on from NW_017676826.1 coordinate 34,887, forward strand.
TTCTTCGGATCCACCTGAATACCCTCTGCTGATATAACATGACCCAGGAATGCAACTGAACTCAACCAGAACTCACACTTCGAAAACTTAGCATACAACTGACTATCTCTCAGATGCTGCTCATGCTCCTCCCGGCTGCGGGAATAAATCAAAATATCATCAATGAAGACTATCATGAACGAATCCAAGTAAGGCTTGAACACTCGGTTCATCAAATTCATGAAAGCTTCCGGGGCATTTGTCAATCCGAATGACATAACCAAGAATTCATAATGCCCGTACCGAGTGCGGAAAGCTGTCTTATGGACATCGGATGCCCTAATCCTCAACTGGTGGTAGCCAGATCTCAAGTCGATCTTAGAAAACACTTGGGCACCCTAAAGCTGGTTAAACAAATCATCAATCCTCGACAATGGGTACTTATTCTTGATTGTGACCTTGTTCAACTGCCGGTAATCTATACACATCCTCATCGATCCGTCCTTTTTCTTAACAAACAACACGGGCGCACCCCAAGGCGAGACACTAGGTCTAATAAAGCCCTTATCAAGCAAGTCTTGCAACTTCTCCTTCAATTCTTTCAACTCAGGCAGGGCCATACAATACGGCAGAATAGAAATGGGCTGAGTGCTCGGAGCCAAATCAATGCAGAAGTCGATATCCCTGTCGGGTGGCATACCCGGCAGGTCTGAAGGAAATACCTCAGGAAACTCACGAACCACAGGCACAAAATCCATAGAAGGAACCTCAGTACTAGAATCACGAACATACGCCAAATAGGCCAAACACCCCTTCTCGACCATACGCGGAGCCTTCATATATGAGATAACGCTATGGGTAGAATGAACATGAGTCCCTCTCCACTCTAAACGAGGTAACCCCGGCAAGGCTAAGGTCACAGTCTTAGCATGACAGTCCAAGATAGTATGGTAAGGTGATAACCAGTCCATCCCCAATATGACATCAAAATCAACCATATCCAAAAGTAACAAATCTACACGAGTCTCAAGACCCCCAATCACAACTATACAGGAATGATGGACATGATCTACCACAATAAAATCACCCACCGGTGTAGACACATATACAGGAGCACCCAAAGAATCACTAGGCATGACCAGATACGGTGCAAAATAAGAGGACACATAGGAGTATGTAGATCCTGGATCAAATAGAACTGAAAGCATCTCTACTACAGACCATAACAGTACCTGTGATAACTGCATCGGAAGCCTCAGCCTCAGGCCTGGCTAGAAGAGGATAACATCGGGGCTGGGCCCCACCACTCGGAACTACATCTCTGGGACGGCCTGCTGCTGGCTGGCCTCCACCTCTAGTACCTCTACCTCCACCTCTAGCACCTCTACCTCCACCTCTAGCTGGCTGAGCGGGCTGTGGGACACTCGGTGCCTGAACCATGGCACGGGAACCCTGATGCTGAGAGCTGCTCGATGCTCGAGGGAAAAATCTAGCAATATGTCCCGTATTGCCAAAAGTATAACAAGCCCTCGGCTGCTGAGACTGCTGACCCTGACGACCTGAATGACCACCCCGAAAACTCTGGAGCGGCGGTGCACTGATAGGAGCTGGTGGTGCACTGTAGGACTGCTGATCAGGATACTGCATATGAGAACCACGACCACCTGAAGAACCATGAGAAACCTGAAGTGCTGATTGAAAAGGCCTAGGAGGATGGCCTCTGCTAAAAGAATCCCTGCCTTCAGACGAGGCACCACTGAATCTTCCTGAATGACGAGGCGTCTTGTCAGACCCCCTGACCACCCCCCTGTGATAAAACCATCTCAACCCTCCTGGCCACATTGGCCGCATCATGAAAGGAAATCTCGCCCCCGTCTCCTTGGCCATCTGAAGTCGAATAGGCTGAATGAGTCCTTCAATGAACATCCTCACTCTCTCACTCTCAGTGGGAAGTATAAGAAGAGCATAACGGGCCAAGTCAATAAATATGGTCTCGTATTGTGTAACAGTCATGGAACCCCGCCGGAGACGCTCAAACTGCCTCCGATAGCTCTCCTTCTGAGTGACAGGAAGAAACTTCTGTAGGAATAGCTGAGAAAACTGATCCAAGTCAGAGCTGGTGACCCAGCTGGTCTAGCCAGACAATAATCTCTCCACCAAGTCTTGGCAGATCCAGACAGTCGAAAAGCAACGAAGTCGACCCCATTGGTCTCCACTATCCCCACGTTCCTGAGAACCTCATGACAGCTGTCTAAATAATCCTGTGGATCCTCAGAAGATGCACCGGTGAAAGTGGTAGTGAAGAGCTTGGTGAACCTGTCCAATCTCCACAAGACATCAGCAGACATAGCTGCTCCATCACTGGTCTGAGCTACCACACCCGGCTGAACTACTCCAACTGGCTGGGCTGTTGGAGTCTGAAACTGGGGAGCCATCTACTCCAGAGTACGCACGCAAATCGAGGTGAGACAAAAAGGAGGTTTTAAGGCCTCGGAACACAGAATTTATTTCTAAAACAAGTGATGACCTTTTAGGTCATCACAATGCCAAAAGGAAAGGAGGGATAACCTTAACATACCTGAGACGATTTGCCCAACAACTTCTTTGCTTTAGCACCAAACTCAGTATCTGTCCAACCTTTATCTATTAACTTGGAGTGAATGAGAAAACACAAATTCTGAGCAATTTTCCAGGTTTAGAGAACTTAGATTCACATTGCTGAAAAGAAATAAACTAGAGAACAAAAGCTAGAAAACACGGGAACTTTTTGGAAGATTGATTCTAGCGTCCAAGCAACAAGAAAAGCTTGGAGAATATCAATGTTATCTTTCAAATTGTATGTTATCTAGGTGTCACACTTTTGCTTTGTTCAAGAACTTAATTGCTGCCACGTTGGGGTTAAACTAAACTGAAACCACTCCACGTGCCAAAGTCATAGTACATTGAATGAAAAACAATAGCATTGTGTATCTCATAGAGAAGTAATTTTACTATACGGAAATATTTATCAGTCGAACTAAAAAGAAACTTAACAGAAAATAAATTTGGTTGACCCACTGACATGAAACAAATAAAGTATGAGCAGAGTCAATTTTACACTAAATGTAACAAATTCAGCTCATATAATACATCTTTAAGCAATAAGACCTACCTTTCCGAAAAAATAATACATGTAAAAATACATATATTTTTTCAATATCTAATTTTCCTAATCTTATATAAAGAGTATAAATTTTCGTACGCTTAATTTTTAAAATGGTAAAAAGATAACCTTCTTTTCTTGTGAAAAAAATAATTTTTATCTTTACAATAAAAAAAATCTCATAAACTATATCATATTATGTGTACAATTTAAAGCATATTCGGAAGTAGTAATATTAATAACTATATAAAATCACATTTTTCAAAAATTTTACAAAAATGTTTCACTCGAAATACCACATCAAATATATATAACGGTGTCAACGTTGTTAAAATCACGGGATGTAACACTTTCCCATGCCTGGTATGCAGATTCAGAATCTGTCTGCATAAAATTATTGATTGCTTGCTTCATTTTAAATGTTTTTGCAGGTGAAAAATATTTATTAAGAAATTTCTGAGTCATTTGGTCCCATGTAGTGATGGAACCTCTTGGTAGACTTCACAACCATGTTTTTGGCTTCACCTTTTTAATCGTAAAAAG
>NW_017676827.1:0-1537 GCF_001879085.1 Nicotiana attenuata
GGTCTCTATTTTATAAGCGACCAACTTTGGTCGCTAACTTTGAATTATATTTATTTATATTTTATAATTTTTTTAAATAATAATATAATTATTAAAATTTAATAAGTGGGTCCCACAATAGCGACCAACGTTGGTCGCTAATCTCAGTATTTCTTTGACCAAGCAAGTCTGACTAGTCCGGTCAACATTTTGACGAAATTATTAACCAAATAGCGACCAACTTTGGTCGCTAATGTATTTAAAATAATTATTTTATTATTTTCTCCAATTTAGAGACCAACGATGGTCGCTTTTCTTGACAGACCAACTTTGGTCGCTAAAGTTTGGTCGCTTTTTTCCGGAATTCTAGTAGTGAACGTTTACCATAATTCAGACCCTACGGAAGACTATATTGGTGGAATTTCTTAATTGCTCTCACTCGTGCTGGCGGCAGTTGATGTTATATCTGGGAACTTGATATCCTGTTTGTTGCCGACGATGTTGCAGGCGACAGCACAAATTAGTTAAAAACTTAGTCCCGGTTATATATTGATAAGAATGGACATTGGGCCTAACTCAACCCCAAAAGCTAGCTTGTGAGGTGAGGATTGCCCAAGCCATATAAGGAGACCAAGGACCTCAACTCCCACCGATGTGGGACAACTCAACATCCCCCCTCACGCCCAGGCCTTTGGAGCGTGGACAACATAAATGGGGGCCCAACATCGGTAACAATAATTGGGATGGGCCTGGCTCTGATACCATGATAAGAATGGACATTGGGCCTAACTCAACCCCAAAAGCTAGCTTGTGAGGTGATGATTGCCCAAGCCATATAAGGAGACCAAGGACCTCAACTCCCACCGATGTGGGACAACTCAACATATATTTCTTGTTCGGATTTCAAAAGAAATAAGGGATACGCACTATCTTTCCTTTTTCTTTCTGCAAGTGACATGCACGTACAATCTTTTTTGCGCATATTGCTTTTTATTGTTTTTACTCCCTCCATCCCAATTTGTGAAGGTGAACAAATCTTGAGAGTTAAAAGAATTATATCTTGACCGTAGCTTTTTTATATGCTTTTTAAATATTTTAAATTATTAATTATTGTGAGTTATATTATTTTACGTTCTTTTTAAATATGTAAATTTCATTTCGAAAAATTAGTAGATTCTAAGACATGGTAAAAATTAAAAGGTTTAAATCTCAAAAAGCGAAAAGTATCACATATATTGGAAGAAACTTACTTTTACTCATTACTCAATTGTATAAAAACTAAAGAATTGGCTTAACAAAGATTTATTTTAAAGTTGCGCGCGTATGAATCGTGATGCAGCAAAAGGAAAAACTTCGCTTATTAATATTGTCTGTCTGCTAACAGACTAGTGATGCCTACCTTGGTCTATGACTTGACTCTTTACTTAATTACTCACATTTTTACGTGAGAAACATGGCTGCCAAAACATTGTTAACGTACGTACGTGTAGATTCCTAAAGCCATGGAATTCTCGAGTTGTCTGCCTTTTCTACCGACAAATCCTCATTTTTCACCCCC
>NW_017676827.1:1557-38529 GCF_001879085.1 Nicotiana attenuata
CCCCCCCCCCCCCCGTAAAAAAAAAACCCCATGGTCTTTGTTTTTTTTTTCCCATGGTCTTTTTCGTTTCAATATACATTCGTTTACTTTTCTATATATGTTGGCTTCCTTCTTGTCCTTGGTCGAAGCGATAAGATGTCCATTTCACCGTCTAAGGAAAACAAATCATTGAGGATCTTCTTGTCTGGTCAACCTAGCTTTGAGACCTAATAATATTCTATTACTGCTTAGGCCACCAAACATCTCGTATGAGACGAATCAAGAATTCATTTAAACAGTAAATTCTACAATAAATGCATTCTATTATCATATAAATAAATTTTAACTTTTTTTTTCCTATGTATTCAAGTGAATTGTCATTAATTTTCTTTTTCTTGCCTTCACTCCAACAAATGATATCTTATTTGCTATTCCCTCCGTTCACTTTTAGTTGTTCAGTTTTGATTTTGTACTCTCTTTAAGAAAAAAATAAATGAAGTATATATTTTATAATTTTACTCATAATAATGATAGCATTTTCAAAAGTCTTGGGAAATGTTTAGGGAATGGGTAGTTAATGATAAGGGTAAAATAAGAAACAAAAATTATCGGTTGTATGATCACTTTCGCATCAACTGTTACTGAAATGCGTCAATCTCTTTGTTCTTCTATATTCATATCATATGTTAAAGATCTACTAAATTGTTATATCTTTTTTGAATGTGAAATGATATTATTATTTAGGTATCATATTGATTTTTATGTTTAATTACTAAGTTTGGCTAAACTTGAAAGTGTACATCAACGAAACATTATTGTCAGACGACTAAAAAAATAACTATTATGTGTTACTAAGAAAATTCTCTCATAAGAATATTTTAATAGATAATATGTTTGCCCATTTTTTATATTTTTACTAAACATATATTTACTTATAAAAAATTTAACAAAGTAAGACAGAAATAATATTTAAGTAATAAAAAATCCGAAAATCCTGAAAATCCGACAAAACCAAACCAATTCAAACCGATATAGTTGGCTTGATTTAGTTTTAATAAAACCGAACTAACCCGGTCCATGTACACCCTTACATGAAGCTTTTGTCCGCTCAAAAAATATCTCAGGTAGACATGATCGGAACCGGAAAACAATGAGTCTGATAAAATTGAAAGAATTTGCATATTCAACCCAAAATCTAAAGAAAATTGAAGGAATGGTCCATGACATTAGAAATTGTTTTGAAAATCCTTCTATAACTAATAAGGAACAAGTGTATTCTTTAACAAGTATTGATGTCATAATATGTTATAAACACAAATTAAAAGAATAAATTAATTGGAAGAAGAAGATATATTTCTAGACTAATACTTCAAGAACATGTTATGGTATGTTTTACATAACTACTTCTATATATGTAGAAAGAATTTCTGACTTAGGGAAATCTAAAATTAAATTAAAGATTGGTGAATTTAAAGTGTTGCTTTTGTAGCTAGAAATCGAAGTAGTTAGTGACATACGCAATATACACTACATGCAGTATGTGCGCACGTACCCTAAAAGCCTATAGACCAAATCCATTCGTGCATTTTATTTGGAGTCATGCGTGTGGAAGAGTTTGTTGGAGAAAAAAGAGACTTTCTTTTGAACTGTAGCAAGCTTGACCCGGAGGAGGGGCTATTGGGTTTTTTTTTTCTTTTATTATTATTATTATTATTATTATTTTTTTTTTTTTTTTATTTTTTTTCACTGGATATTTGGTATTTGTATTTGGGGTGAGCACCCTCCACTTCCAACCAAGAGGTTGTGGGTTCGAGTCACCCCAAGAGTAAGGTGCGGAGTTCTTGGAGGGAGGGATGCCGAGGGTCTATTGAAAACAGCCTGCGTGTTACAGTGGGTTGTTGTTGTTGTTATTGTTGTTGATGTTGTATTTGGGGTTTCGATTAATGCGTAGACAAGGTCCATTAAAAGGAGAATCGCTCCGGATTTTTTCATTTTTAGGGTTTGAACCCGAGACCTATAGCTAATCCGAAACTTATACTATTCTAATACAAAGAAGAAGACCAAAAAAGATTATCCTCGGAATCTTAATTCCAGCAACTTTTGAGAACATAGAGGTTATAATTATTAAAATTAATTCTTGCATTCTAATTTAATTTGGTAAACGTTTCCTGTGCTTTTCCAGTTTGTGGTAATCACGATGATTTATTGCATTAAAAAGAAAATAAATTAGTTAGTTCTTCTTGCAGTTTGACCAGAAAGTGCCTAACTATAGAAACTATAGACAAATTTCTTCCCCATCCCACCCCCACCTTCCTTGTTGCAAACAAAAAGAAGGAAGAAAAAGAAAACATTTATGTGACTTTCGGCCAAAAAATTTCCCCTCTGTTACAGTATACTCCTTTTCTGTTTTATTACTGGAAGAAAGCAGTGATAATTACAATCTTTTCAGGTTCAACAAGATTTGTTACCAATTTACCGTACAGCTAATAAAAAAGAATTGTCCCCCTGGTGGGCTGAATTCCTCTTTTTAACGGTTAAAATAACTTATGCTCCCCAATAGGTAATGGTTTATAAGCATAGCATGTCTGCATCCTATACATACCAAAATCTCAAAATATTATTTTTTTACAATTTCTTGATCACCTTTATCGTAACTGTCACAGTCGCCATATCGTCGGTGAAACACACCAATGTTTATACACAGCGACAGATTCATAATTCGATTTTCATGGGTGTGATTTCGAGATTCTATCATGATTTATTGATTTATTGAGTTAAAATTCAATTATTCATATTTAATTTTTTGAATTTATACACATAAATATAAGATTTCGAATGAACCCATAACACATTTGTGCGGTTCGTACAATCTTATCAGCTTATCATTACAATTTAGCTTAAAGTGTTTGGCTATGAAATAATTGTGATGGTTTTAAGGTTTTATTTTATGTCCTAAAATTAATATTTACCTTGTGCTGTTTATCAAATGGACCCAATTCTTTTTATTTTTCCCTTTCTCTACTTCTCTTTTTAATTTCTGCTTTAAATATTTAGGTATGAAATTTTGCTGCCATCTCATATTTCCTGTTTAGGGCTGCTATATTATAAGATGCCAGTCCTTTAATTTTGTTCCATTCTGGATAGAAGAAGATTGTAATTTGTAGGGCCAAAAGAAAGAGGTCTCAATAATTTGCTTCACATGCATTCAAAGTGACCCCTCCAATATACTATTGTACATTGCTTTCTACGCTTTTTTTTTTAAAGGAAAAGCACAAGTCTATAGAAAAAAACATATTCAATTAATATGGGGAGTCCACATCTTCATGGATGCACGTGGATAGTAGACTCTGGTTCAAGGCCATAACTACATTGTTTCATATATCCGCATGGCCCTATTTTGATTCTTTCAAAATCCTTAGCTCTTCAATCATTGAAATTATAATTTGTTATCTTCCCCCTTATTTCTGTATGTAAATATTTTCTGTCAACTTGTAATGCTAGATGACTAGTACACGATATTGTTCAAATATAGAATGAGCTGTTATCTCCTTATAATGTCTTGATCGATACTCACCTCATGAACTAGTTTTTCAGATTGAGTTAATTTAAAAGTTTTTTTTTTTTTTTTTTGTCATGTTATCACAACTAGACGTACTCATCCATATTCTAGGTGTATACCGTTGTTGGAGCCCCATTTATATTGCCACTCTCCATATATCCAATCTAGAGTGTGTGGAGGTGTTAGAATGTTTCACATTTGTGAGAAAATTGATTTTTTTTCTTTATATGGTCTTGAGTCATTCCTCACCTCATGAGTGAACCGTTATATTTTAGTCAGGCATAAGGTTTATTTTCTTATTGACACACTCTTAGTCTCAATTTCTATGACGGTATTTGAATAGGCACATACTTTAAAAACGATTTTCTTTTTTCAAAATTTGTGATTTAAAACATGCGGACATTTCTGTGACTATAATTCATTTCATTACGGTAAAATGAGAAGTCTAAAATTAAATTATTACTGTAAATTAAAAGTATCATTCTCCTTCGAACAAAACAAAAAAGAAATGTATCTAATAAAATGGGATAGAGGGAGTACTGATATGTAACTTGGAAAAAGAAAGTAAAATGATTTAGGAGGTTCCTGGTCAGTCCACCTCAGAAAACTTGGACTTATGGATTTTTTACGGTGATAATGATCTAAAGACTGATAGGGGTATCTTTCACATGAAACTTGGCCTAATTTTTAAGGTAGATAAATAAAAATTAAACTGGAGTTATTATGGTAGAAAACCAGGGGAGCCAAAATTTGGTAGCTTTTCTTATTAGAAGCTGATGCAGCCTCTTGAAAATTTTTGCTTAATCTTGAGGATTTTTCCTCTAATTTGCTCATTTCCCCTCTAGCATTTCTCCTAATTAAGTTCAAAGAAAGTAATGTAATATCCCTTTCCTCAGTATCAGGATCAGTAGGGGTGTATAGGGACCGGGTTGGTAACCGAATCAACTATACCGGTTTGGATTGGTTCGATTTTGTCGGCTTTTTCGGGTTTGTTTTTTTACTTAAATATTATTTCAATGTTACTTTGTTAAGTTTTTTATAAGTAAATATATGTTTAGTAACAATATAAAATATTGATAAATATATTATCTATTAAAATATTCTTATGGGAGAATTTTCTTAATAACACATAAAAGTTACTTTTTAGTCGTTTGTCAATAATTTTTTGTTGATGTTCACTTTCAAGTTAACCGAATTTAGTAATTAAACATAAAAATCAATATGATAAATAAATAATAATAATCTCTTCACATTCGAAAAAGATATAAAAATTTAATAGATCTTAACATATGATATGAATATGGAAGAACAAAGAGATTGACGCATTTCAGTAACACTTGATAAGAAAGTGATCATACAACCCTTACTTAAGGTTAATAAATATGGAGCACTTAATATTCTATTAAATATTATATCCCGCAAGAGAATCCCAAATATTTCTAGACATTTTTTTAAAGAAAATTCTATATAAAATCTTAAAAGTATATATAAAAATTATATATTTATGTCGGTTTGGTCCGGGGTTTTTTTTTACTCAATACCAAACCAAATCAAATCAAACCTAGTCGGATTTTTTAATCGGTTTGACCTGACTTTTTGGTTGGTGTGATTTTCGGGTTCGGTTTGTATAGCCCTAAGTATGAGTATTTGTACGAGTATGAAGATGGTTTGTTTCTATCATAGGGACCCTCTTTCTCCTGTTTTTGCTACAAGTAGATAAAGTTAGTTTCTGATAGAGGATGTATCATTTGTGTCCGCACTCTATAGACTGCATCAATGACATGGATATCCTCCAACCCCCAAAGATTGAGTTAGAAATTTTTTTGATTCACTGGTGAATACTTCCTTCAGTCTTGACTATTAGCAGCCTTTTAGGTTGTGGGGTTTTTGATTTTTTCTTTTTAGTTTCTTTAAGATAGAAAGTGCTATTTTTGCATGTATATATATGAACCTAAAAGAGACAGCTATAACATATGTTTACATCATATTTTGGTCCCTAGGAAGAGAGGAAATGACTTAAAGACTGTCAAAAGTTAAAACTATCTCCATCTGCAGGAGACAAGGATAGACACACATTTAAGGAAAATGGTTCCTTGAATCATTCAATAGGAATATATTATGTGCTTTTCATCAATTGTACAATTAGGAAAAAGGCCTATTATGATAGAGATGTGTCCTGTACATGTGTTGAAGAGTTTGTGAAAACTCAAAAAGATTTAGACTATGTTACATATTGTCACAATCTTCAACTGATTCTTTTAGGTTGAATAGGAAATCCCATACTCTTATGTGAAAGTTGTTGCTGTTGGAATGAACACTTAATAGACAGAAAAATTTAAAAGAGAAAAAGAAAAAGTAATATTCATTCTATTGAAAACATACACATAAAGAAGAACAAGAATTTTGCAAAAGAACCATTTACAGATTAAGAATAAAACTCTATATATAGCACACACCTGTTGGATATTAACAACTCTGCTGATAGAATATAGGTTAAGAAAATTGTCCAAATGCATCTGGAATTCTCTGAAAATGCTTATTATATAAGTCTGCAGTTTGTAGAGAAGGTTGTTGCTGTTGGTTCTGCAGCCATGTCAATGAACCTTCTGTTGCAAATTGTGTGCCTGATTTTTCACTGTACAATTCTTGAGTTATTTGATGATTGTGGATTGAATTGCCTGGTAAAAATTGTGTATGCAAATATTCAGACCATTTGATGTCTTCAGGATCAGTTTCTGATGGATGAATATTGGCTTCTTTTTCTGATTTCCCACAGTCAGCAGCTCCCCATGAGAATGCATTATTATCAAAGAATGAAGAGTTTCTTTGCAATTGATCAATACTAGTACTGCTCCCATTGCTGGTAAAAGTCCCTATTGAATTATTACTTGCTGCTGCTATTGGAGATGTGAGAATTGAGTTTGAAATGGAAGGGAGAATATTATCATTTGTTGTCATGTTGGAATTGAACTGATGAGAAACCATTTCTGAATTCTTGGGATTATTGGAATTGAAAAGAAGATGATTGGTGTTTGGACTCATGGACAAACCAATGTTTGAGCCATAATTCAACTGCTGAAAAGAGAGATAACTTGCCAAATCAAGAGGCTTATTACAACTAGTGGTGGAGGTTTCATGTGTGTTAACAAACCTATTAAGGAAGAATTCATGTGTTGGTGGGGCTACAGCAGCACTCATATGATTGGAATAACGGTCCATAGTCGTCGCTGAAGATGGTTTTGGTTTCTCTGTTTCAATTCCATAGTTAGAATTCTCATGAGCTTCAAAGAAATTGAGTTCACTGGAGCCTTCAGAAGCTTTCTCATTGTTCTTACTGATTGCTGAAACCTTCTCTTCATTCTCAACCTCAGATAGTGGCTTGTGAGTGTTTGGATCAATCCCTTTTTGCCTTAGTTTTTTCTTAATTGAAGAATTCCACAAATTCTTGATTTCATTATCTGTTCTTCCAGGTAATCTAGCAGCAATTTGTGACCACCTATGGAAAAAGAAGTCAAGGGTCAGTTTTGTTACATCATGAAAAGTACTATAAAGTGTAAAAGAATCTGTATTTACTTGTTCCCTAGAACTGCATGAAGTTCAATGATCAAATTCTCTTCCTCAAGTGAGAATGTTCCTCTTTTCAAATCAGGTCTCAGGTAGTTAATCCATCTTAGCCTGCAGCTCTTGCCACACCTCTGAAGTCCTGCATCAAAAACAAAATAGTGTTATTTTCCTGATGCATTTTCAAGAAAACTGAGTAAAATAGTGTGTGTATTGTACCAGCTAGTTTAGGGACTGAACTCCAACAGCCATAACCATATTTAGTAATATGATTTATAAGTTTTTCATCTTCTTCAGGGGACCAGAGGCCTTTCCTCAGTTTCTGCTTGTAACAACAAGAATGCCTCCCCATGTGTAATGCAATGTAATGCTGGCAAAAAAGGCCAAAAAGAAGCCTAAGTTTTTTTCACTTTTTTTTCTTGAATGCTAAGCTGTATTGTGTCAGCGCAACAAGAGGAAGAGCAATTCTATTTAGAATGGTTATATGAAGGATGATGTTAATGATAATTAGAAAATGGAAGGAGAGTGGAACCTATGGAAAATGAAAGGGCGCACAGGCTGGTATGAATCAAATAGATAGGAGGGAGGAACCTTAATATTAATAAGAAAGTCATATTCAGCAGATGCTTTGATTTTGAGGTTTATTCAGTTTGTTATTAATGTTATACTGTATGAGTTTAACTTTATACATCGACAGTGTAAATAATTTTACATTATCAAATCATTTAAGAATCTATTACAGGTAATATTTTGTAACAAACATGATTCAGTTGCCTTAAATGGTGATAAGTTACTCGTTATAGCAGGTAAAACTACGGGTAACATAAAAATCTTTTACTCAATATACACAATTTAAATTCATGTTATATTGTTTCTTTCTGTTTTTTTTTTTAAAAAAAAAATTATCTTCCCCTTCTTCTACATTTGAAGTGTGAAATTGGAGCTCCAATAATCTTATTTTATTTTGTTTTATAACAGGGTTTTGAGAAAATTAATGAGTTTGACAGCATTTGTGGGGTACATCTACAGAGATACTATTTCTTTAGGGAACAATAAGGGCATTTTCTTCCTCAAGACTTCCTGTTCATAAAATCTTAATTCAGTTAAAATAAATTAAAACTTAAAAAAGGGAATAAAATTTTAAAAAAAAACAAGCTGGTATGTTGATAACTTGTTTTAAGAAGATGAGAGAATATTTTCAACTGATATGGTTTGTTCAAATAAACAACTGATCTCTGAGTTAAATTCAATTGCAAAAGTTCCAAAGTACAAAAAGAGAGAGATAGAAGGTTGAAATATTTAGAAAGGATTAGTTAATAAAAGAATCCAGAAGTCGAGAAATTCCTGTGATTAGTTAAAACTACTCCCTTCGCTTATTTTTACTTGGCACGTTTTGACTTTTCAAGCCTCTTAAGAAATAATATATGAAGTATAATTTACCATGATACCCTATTAATTGATGCATATTTTATTGGATTTGAAAAAAAAAATTTGAAATGAGTAATAAATACTGTGGGTATAACAGGAAATTTTTTTTTTTTGCTTCTCTAGATATGCGTAAAGTGACAAATAAAACTCAAAATTTATTTTTGGTATACATGCCAAGTAAAAGTGAACGGAGGGAGTAGCAATTTGGATAAGCAAGATTTTATTAATGGTAAGAAAAGAACTTCCACCAGTATACATTCCTTTAATTGTCTTTTATGTTTGTCATAAGATAAAAATCTATATATAGACTCCAGTGTATTTATTTAGTGGTTTTTTTGCCAGGTGGCATTAAATTATTAAAGTTTATCTATCATTTCTGTGAACTGATCATAATCTCTTTGTATAGTGTTATTTACGAATATTTCTGAAGGAAATTATTTTTAATTTCTTGGGAACATGAAGGGTATCTTCCATTTTCTCTTAAAAATCATCTATATTCCCAACAACTCCAAATATCAATTATTTTCCTTTCACAGACAGAATCAAACAAGATAAAGAAAATAAAGAAGCCTCCCTCTTCATAATTAATTTAGATATTTTTTAATTGTTTTATAGGATTATTTTTCTCCCTACATGACAGGAAAAGAACTTCTTTTGTGTTTATGATCAGTTGTGTGACTAAATGAAAATAATTAAACGAGTAAACGTTGTTTATTTCATATAAAACACAGCCGACAGTGACAATAATGTAGCTGTCCTCCTTTGAACTTAGAATATATTAAACTTGAATATGGACAAATTTTAGTAAATTATTTGACCAAAACTTTTGTTCATTGTATACCCCCTTTTTTTTCTCTTTAAATTTAAATTTTCTTGAAAAATACTAGCATCAAAATTTCTATAATGATTGTTTGCCTGTTAGATATATGTTATCTCACATTAGTACACATAACAGATAATTTTGCTCAGTAAAGTTTAGGATGATCCAATTATTCAATTGCATACCTGCTATTTTACATTAGCACCGATATTAAATAACTCTACTCACTTAACCGTGTTATATCTGTTAAAATTTGAATCTTGATTGTTCGTGATTTTGCACCAATTTCATTGAATAGTTTATTTTCCAAATTATACTGGAACTTAAGCTTTTACTATAATACAAAATAATAATAATAATCAGCGCCCCAGCGCCTTTTATTAAAAAAAAAAAAAAACTACATATTTCTGGTTGGTAATTCTAAAGTTGGCCTGCTGAATCATTTTAGGAAGTCGGTTTTCTATTTTAAATGAGGGAGCCAAACGTGGCCCATTTTGTGGGGTTATTCGAAAAATTACTATCTTCCATCTAGAAATATACCATATTTATTAGGCTAATTAATTATAATGTGACTGCACTGCCTTTTCACTTTGACGGCTTGCAAATTTGCTTAAACCAACCATAACAGATTCAATATTGTTGCACAAAGGGAATAATAATAACACATTGGACTTGAATCAAATAGCAAATTGAAAAATCCTTTGCAGTAAAACTTTCTTAATTGCAAAGACGTCTGATAATCACGTGGAAGGTAAAATAAAGAAAAAGAAAAATTAATTAATTTAAAAGGTGAAAGTGAAATACGGAAATGGTACATTGAAGCATGTAAATCGTAAAGTACTAAAGTTGCTCGTAAGTGGAGAGCCGATATGATCTCTCTCCACGTAAAAATAGGGCTGTACATAATTTGGTAAATACCAAAATACCGTATTGAAATCGAAAATTTTGAAAGAAATCGAATACCGAAAATATCAAACCGAAATGTCTAAATATCGTACCATACCGACCGACGAACACCCCTACATACAAAATACATTCGTTAGAGCAGTTTTACAAATTAAATTATACTAATAATATAAATATTCTTTATATTATATATTAGTGGCGGAGGCAGGATTTCGTTAAGGGGGTTCAGAAAAAAAAAAAAAAAAAGTTAAAAAGGTTGTAGCTAGTGGGAAAAGAATCAATGACCTTACAAAGGTTTTGAACCCCCTTGACTACTAATTATGCTTTTGGGTCATATCAAGAGTATTCAAAATATAATATATAGAGATAAAAAATAGATTTTACCTTAAAAATACAATGTAATTTTTCAAGGAAGCGGGTTCGGGTGAACACGCTTCAACCCCTAAATCCTTCCCTGCTATGTGTTCAATTCATATATTAGTACGTGTCGTGTAACAAAAATTTTAGGCCAATCACCTTGATGAGACAACTTTTGGTTAAGCATGAGTGGCTTCCTTCTCTTCTTCCTTGAGAATTTCCATTCTTATAATCTTTTAATTTGTTCGTTCTTTGAGTCAATGGACTACTTTGCTACAGCTGTATATCAGCCGCATCATCAATGAAAGAGAGAGAGAAAAAAGGAGATCTATGCCATGAATAAGCAATCACATTTCTAGAGACTATGTTTTTCATTTTAGTTTTTGTTTCTTATTCTTATTCTTTCATTGCTTAGCTGTTATTTTACTACAAACCTCCAACTTTACCCTTAGAATGTCACAACCCAAATTTCATAATAGGTCATGATGACGCCCAACAATGCTGCTAGGTAAGCCAACGCGTGAACTTTCACATAATTAACCATTTTAGCTTTTATAAATAGGATTAAGTTTAGGTTTCATGAAAACATATGCTCTACCTTACCAAAGCACCGATATGTGAACAAATTATAAAGCAAACCGTGAGCATCCATTAGAAACCCCCAATATTCGGTGTCACAAGTGCATGATCAATCTATTAGGAAGTACCATACTAATACAACATCTGTCTGGAATATAAAACAGACGGGATAAAATAAATAATTAACAACATCATTTCATAATGTATCGTATTGTATTTGTACTTTATTGTATTGTATTTTTTGATGAATACAATATTTGGATAGATTGTATCATTTGCCGTCGTTTTATGATATACGCACCAACAATATGAAGAATAAACTTGCAACATTACTAAGAAAAAGTAGGATACAAAGTAGAATTATTATATAAAAGAGTAGGGTAAAGGATAAAATATAATTATTTAATAACAAGGAAGGGCAAGATGAGAGAAAAAAAAAAGCAAGAAAACGATGCCACCACACCAAATATGTCGTTCTATAAAGTGACACTTTTCATCGTTACGTAACGATGGATTTAACGATACGATACAATAAAATTTAAGTGACAATCAAAACAAATATTGTATTTAAAATAACAATACGATACAATACAACATGCAACAACCATCCAAACAAGCTCTCCAAATAGGCCTGATGTGCAAATTGCCCAAAAATATAAATTTGTTCTTCGAATTATAACAATCTGATATACGATTTAATACCTAAATCTACTTCAAATGAGCTCAAATTTGAAACATAACCTCCAAATATTATCAATAACAAACCCCAATCATCAATTTATCAAAACAACAAAAATCTAACGAACCCATTTTGCAATTAAGAAAAAGAAGAAAAAGAAACCCTAAGTAATAGTAAAAAATAAAGCGTCATAACAACTCATCATTGTAAAACATCATAAACTACCTTAAAATATGTTCACAAATACCATATAAAATCACTGTCACCCGAAGAAGAAGGAGGAGGAGGAGGAGGCGGAGGAGGAGGAGGAGGAGGAGAAAAAGGCCTGAAGTTATTAAAAAAATGGATATAAGTTAAAACTTTTTAAAAAAAAGTGGGTATAGGTTAAATGAGGGCGACCAAGTAGGGCGCCCTTTTTACATTCGGCAATCGTACAGCTTCTAATCTATGTATTATTAAAAGGAGAGGAAAAAACCCTCTCCTTAAGCCAAGTGACATCCTTAAAATTAGCCACATATAACATATTAACTAATTCAGCCATGTGGCATAACCAGAAAAAGTCACATATAAATTATTTTTTAATTAATTAATACTAAGTAACTAAATTTAAATATGCTCGCTAGTCGAATATAGTATAATATAATATCGTTTCCACATGGATTGGAGTTAAACTGTATTATCGTAGTTTTTAGCTAGATTGCTATCCAAGATGATCAACAATTGAGAATTTTGTGATTAATACTAAGATTAACTAAGAATCTAGAGCTAATTGACTAATGACAATTGACGCAAGTAATATGCAAAGAAGGTTATCAATGGGAGAAGATAGAGTTTTGATAGGATAGGTGCAAGACAATTGTTTGAGATTTAACTCTAGATAATTCACTTCTAGGGTTCAAGTGAGTCTCGAATTCACTAATTATAAGTCCAAACGTTTAGTAAAAACTCCTCTCTCGATTAAGTCTCAACCTCACAATTTGAACCAATTTAAGCTCAGTGAAGATATGCAAGAATTCGTAGTGGATTGGTCTTTAGGAGGACCTCTCTCGATTATCCTACTAACTATGTTTAATCAATAATTCAACTGGCCTCTTTCGATTATTAAGGAGAATTAATGAATTCAGCCAATAAAATAATGCAAAGATATCACAAGTTATTCCTCTTTCGATTACATGAACTAGTGAATATAGATGCAACAGTTAAATCATCCAAACCATTTAGCCATTAATTATAAAATCTCAATCCGTTCACCAACCATTACCCCGATAACCAGATATGAGTCGGTACCTCGGTGAGTGATTTCTATTGTACACAAGGCGGTACCTCGTTGTGTTATTTTGTTGTTTGTCTCATGTTACAAGAGCTTTGGCGGGAATATTTTTTGTTGTTTTGTTCTTCCTTGTTCTAGCAGTTGTTGTCTGTGTATGATCGTTTTGGTTTGATTCAGTTGCTTATTTTATGTTGTTTCATGTTTAATATCCAGTATTAGTTCATGATATTATCTTGTTTCGTATCAGTTATTGCTTCGCCTTCCATTAATTACCCTTATTACATTTTCATACTGCTTTTTTAGTAGGTGTCTTGACCTGGCCTCGTCACTACTCTACTGAGGCTAGGCTTGTTACTTACTGGGTAATGTTGTGGTGTACGCATACTACGCTTCTATATATTTTGTGCAGATCCCGGTACGTCTGCCCGTGCCGGATGCTAGATTTGATTGAGTTGCTACTTGGGAGACTTCAAGGTGTACCTGCTCCACGTCCGTAGGCCTTGGAGTCACTTTCCCTTTTATTCTGTTTACTGTTGTAGTTCTTTCAGAAAGTGATGTAGTAGTTATCCTAGTTTTACTCTATAGAGCTTATGACTCAGTTCCACTAGTTTTGGGGAGCGTATTGTATAGATTTGGTTTTGTATCGGAAGGTTATATCAATTATTCCACTTTGTTTTAGTATTTTGATAATTGTTTATGCCAGGTTATTATTAGTTAGGCTTACGTAGTAGTAGAGACTAGGTGCCATCACAACACTCTATGAAGGAAAATTGGTTTCGTGACAAGTTGGTATCAGAGCTCTAGGTTCATAGGTGTTACGAGTAATAAGCAGGTTTAGTAGAGTCTTGCGAATCGGTACGAAGACGTCTAAACTTATCTTCGAGAGGCTACAGAACTTTTAGGAAAACATCACTTCTTCGATTACTTATCGTGCGAATTGGTTGACTTCGAAAACTAAATCATTGACTTTCTATTCTCACACAGATGGTGAGGACACGCACTGCTAGATCCGACGATCAGAACCCATGCCCCTTTTTAGAGCCGCGAGTCGGGGCCAGGGCAGAGGCCGAGGAGGGCACGTGGTGCAGCCAGAGTACCTGCTCGAGCTACGATAGAGGATCCACTAGTTGCTCCAGTCGGGGGACCAGCACCCGAGGCACCTGTTGCCACCCCAGCACTTCAGGAGACCCTCGCACAGTTCTTGAGCATCTTCGGTACTCTAGCTAAAGCGGGGTTGATTCCACTTGCACCAGCCATATCTCAGGCTGGGGAAGGAGCTCAGACTCTTGTGGCCCGTACCACAGAGCAGCAGGTTCAGGTTGATCAAGTCTCAGAGGTTAACCGGTACAGCCTGTTGCTCCGGTTCAGCCCGTGGTTAGGTTAGTATCATCGGAGGAGGAGCAACTTAGGCTCGAGAGTTTCAAGAAGTACCACCCTCCTACTTTCAGTGGTTTAGCTTCAGAGGATGCACACGGTTTTCTTAAGGAGTGCCACCGTATTCTCTGCACTATGGGTATCGTGGAGACGAGCGGGGTTAATTTCACTACCTTCCAGCTGTCTGGAGCGGCATACTAGTGGTGGTGAGTGTGTGAGGAGGGTAGCCTAGCTGAGGCAACTTCAGTTACATGGACTCAGTTTTCAGAGTTATTCTTGAGAGAGTTTGTTCCTCAGACCCTTCGGGATGTATGACGCGTAGAGTTTGAGCAACGGCGCTATGGTACTATCACAATGTTGGAGTATGCTGTCCAATTTAGTGACTTGTACAGACATGCACCGCCTTGGTTTCTACAGTCAAAGAGAGAGTCTGTCGATCTATCGAGGGACTCAACTATGGTATTAGGTTCAGCATGGCTCGAGAGTTGGAGATAGATACTCCATATCAGCAGGTGGTTGAGATTGCACGGAGGTTGGAAGGTATGCGGGGCCGTGAGAGAGATGATAGAGTGGCCAAAAGGCCTCGTGGTACGGAAGGATTTAGTGGAGGTCACGCTGTAGTTACAACCCATGATGGTAGAGGCTATGTGAATCGGCCAGTTCATTCTGCACTTCCAGCTTCTAGTGGTGCCCCGATTGTTCTAAGGTCTCAGGTTGCAAACTTTGCTCAGCCATTTTCTAGTGCACCTCCTGCACGGGGTGCCTTCAGCAGTTAGTCCAGCCGACCAGGCCCGAGCTAGTCCCAGCAGCCACGCCCACCGAGTGCTTGCTTTGGGTGTGGTGATACTCGTCACATGGTTAGAGACTGCCCCAGACTCAGGAGGGGTGCACCTCCACAGGCTACTTAGGCTCCACAGATTCAGTCAGGTCCATAGACTTCTCAGGCCATGGTTGTTGCCCCAGTTGCCGCTCCACCCGCACAACTAGCTAGAGGTAGGGGATGGGCGGGTAGAGGTCTCCATAGAGGGAGAGTCCAGGCTAGATTCTATGCTTTTTCGGGTAGGATGGAGGTAGTTGCCTTAGAATGGGTCATTATAGGTATGGTTCTGGTTTGCCATAGAGATACATCAGTCTTATTTGATCCAGGATCCACTTATTCATATGCATCATCTTACGTTGCTCTGTATTTTGACATATCATGTGATTCATATGTGGTTTTGAGACCAGAGTTGATCTGTTGTTACTTAGTATGGTAGACATTGACGTTATCTTGGGTATGGATTGGTTGTCGCCCTATCATGCTATTCTAGATTGTCACGCCAAGAGTGTGATGTTGGCTATGATAGGTTTACCATGGCTGGAGTGGAGGGGTGCATTAGATTATGTTCCTAGCGGGGTTGTATCATTTTTAAAGGCTCAGCAGATGGTTTAGAAGGGATGTGATGCTTATCTAGACTTTGTGAGAGATATCAGTGCTTATACTCCTACCGTTGAGTCAGTTCCGGTAGTAAGAGACTTTCAAGATGTATTTTCGGCGGGTCTTCCGAGCATGCTGCTCGATAGGGATATCGATTTTATTATTGACTTGTTGTCGGGTACTCAGCCCATTTCTATTCCACCATATCATATGGCCCTAACGGAGCTGAAGGAGTTAAAGGAGCAGTTGTAAGAGTTGCTTGATAAGGATTTCATTTGGCCTAGTGTGTCACCGTCGGGTGGTGCTGTCTTGTTTGGGAAGAAGAAGGATGATTCTATGCGCATGTGTACTGATTATCGGCAGTTTAACAAGGTTACAGTGAAGAATAGGTATCCATTGCCACGCATTGATGACTTGTTTGATCAGCTTCAAGGTGCCAAAGTGTTCTCAAAGATTGATTTGCGGTCAGGTTATCACCAACTGAAGATTCGAGATTCGGATATTCCAAAGACTGCCTTTAGGACTTGGTATGGTCACTACAAGTTCCTCGTGATGTAATTTGGGTTGACCAACTCCCCATCAGCATTTACGCACCTGATGAATAGTGTATTCCAGCCTTATCTTGATTCATTCGCCATTGTGTTTATTGAAGACATCTTGGTGTACTCCCACAGTCAGGAAGATCATGAGCAACACTTCAAGATCGTGCTCCAGACCTTGAGAGAGAAGAAGTTGTATGCAAAATTCTCAAGTGTGAATTCTGGCTTTATTCGGTGGCGTTTTTGGGTCATGTGGTGTCGGGTGAGGGGGATCAAGGTAGATTCGAAAAATACTGAAGCAGTGTAGAGTTGGTCCATACCATCTTCAGCCACTGAGATCCGAAGTTTCCTTTGTTTGGTCGGGTATTATCGTCGTTTTGTAGAGGGTTTCTTAGCTATTGCTGCACCTATGACCAGGTTGACCCAGAAAGGTGCTCCTTTTAGATGGTCCGAAGAGTTTAAGGAGAGCTTTCAAAAGCTCAAGACTGCTTTGACTACAACCCTATTATTGGTGTTGCCTACGGGTTCGGGGTCTTATACTGTGTACTGTGATGCGTCACGTGTTGGCTTAAGCGCGGTGTTGATGCAAGACGGTAGGGTGATTGCCTATGCATCTCGAAAGTAGAAGATTCATGAGAAGAATTATCTGGTCCATGACTTGGTGTTGGCAGCAATTGTTCATGCATTGAAGATCTGGCGACATTATTTGTACGGTGTCCCTTGTGAGGTCTTTATCGACCACCAGAGTCTACAACATCTGTTCAAATAGAAATATCTTAACTTCCACTAAGTGGTTAGAGTTACATAAGACTATGATATCACCATTCTATATCATCCCGAGAAGGCCAATGTGGTGGACGATACCTTGAGTCGAAAGCGGAGAGTTTGGGTAATTTAGCATATCTACCGGCAATGGAGAGGCCATTAGCATTGGAGGTTTAGGCCTTAGCCAACCAGCTTGTTAGATTGGATATTTCGGAACCCAGTCGAGTTCTTGCCTGCATGGTTTGTCGATCTTCTTTATATTACTGTAATAGAGAGTGCCAGTATCACGACCCCCATTTGCTTGTCCTCAAGGACACGGTTCACCACGGCAATGCCATGGAGGTTACTATTGGGGATACGGTGTATTAGGGATGCAGGGCCTGTTATATGTGCCCAATGTGGATGATTTGCGTGAGTTGATTCTTCAAGAGGCCCACAGTTCGCGGTACTCCATTCATCCAGGTGCCGCTAAGATGTATCAGGACTTGAGGTAGCACTATTGGTGGAGGAGGATGAATAAGGACATAGTGGAATATGTAGCTCGGTGCCTAAATTGTCAGCAGGTGAAGTATGAGCATCAACAGTCGGGTGGTTTGCTTCAACGGCTTGAGATTCCCGAGTGGAAATGGGAGCATGTCACCACGGTCTTCATTGTTGGGCTCCCACGGACTTAGAAGAAGTTTGACGTAGTATGCGTGATTGTGGACAGGTTGACCAAGTCGGCTCATTTCATTTCGGTAGTGACTACCTATTCTTCAGAGCAGTTGGCTCAGGTTTACATCCGCGATATTGTCTGACTTCATGGCGTATCGGTATCCATCATCTCTGATCGGGGTACGCTATTCACACCATATTTCTAGACAACTGCACATCATGAGCTAGGCACGCGGGTTGAGTTGAGTACATCATTTCACCCTTAGATGGACGGATAGTACGAGCACATTATTCAGATAATGGAGGATATGCTTTGCACCTGTGTTATGGATTTTGGGGGTTCATGGGATCAGTTCTTGCCACTTGCGAAGTTTGCCTACAACAACAACCACGAATCGAGTATTCAGAGGGCCCCGTATGAGGATCTATATGGGAGATGGTGTCGTTCTCCAGTTAGGTGGTTTGAGCCGGGAGAGGCTATGTTATTAGGCGAGAATCTGGTTCAAGATGCTTTGGAGGAGGTCAAGATGATCCAGGATTGGCTTCGTACAGCCCAATCTAGACAGAAGCATTATACATATCGGAAGGTTCGCGATGTTACATTAATGGTTGGAGAGCGAGTCTTGCTCCGGGTTTCACTCATGAAGGGTGTGTTGAGGTTCGGTAAGAAGGGCAAGTTGAGCCCTTGGTATATCAGACCTTTTGAGATCATTGAGAGGATTTGGGTGGTGGCCTAAAAGCTTGCTTTGCCACCTAGTTTATATACGGTTCATCCGGTGTTCCATGTCTTTATGCTCCGTAAGTATTACGGTGATCTGTCTCATGTTTTAGACTTTAGCACAGTCCAGTTGGATGAGGATTTGACTTATATTGAGGAGCTTGTGGCTATCTTGGATCAACTAGTCCAGAAGTTGAGATCAAAAGACATTGATTTAGTGAAAGTTTAATGGAGGGTTCATCCGTTCGAGGAGGCGACCTGGGAGACTGATCACGACATGCGAATTCATTATCCTCATAAATTCACCACTTCAGGTATGTCCTTATTCACGTTCGAGGATGAACGTTTGTTTTAAGAGGGGGAGAATGTAACGACTTGATCGGTCGTTTTGTGTAATTGCATCCCGTTACCCCTTTTATTGCTTCCCACATATGTGCTTATGATTTTATGACTTGCGGGGTCGGTTAGTTTCATTCCGGGAAGCTTTCGGGTCGATTTAGACCCTTGATTCTTGACTTGGAAGTTTAAATTAGAAAATATATACCAACCTTTGGCTTTTGTAAAAACGACCTCGGAGTTGCATTTTTATAGCTTCTATAGCTTCCTATCATGATTTCGGACTTGGGTGTATGCTCGGAATTGATTTTGCAAGTCTGTAGGTCGATTTATGTTGATTTGCCGAAATTTGGCAATTTGAAGTTGAAAAGATTAACTGTAGGTTGACTTTTAGCTATCGAGTTCAGAATTTGATTTTGGAACATGGAATATGTCCGTTATGATATTTTGAACTTGTCTGCAAAGTTTGGTGTCGTTTGGAGTTGATTTGATAGGATTCAGACGTCTAGTTGTAATTCTAGAAGTTCTTGAAAACCCCTTCAAAATTCATGCGTTTTAGAGATCAATTTGTAGTTTTAGATGTTGTTTTTGTGTTCTCATCACGCGAGCGAGTTCATGTGATTTTTTAAGACTTGTGTGGATGTTTGGTTTGGATCCCCGAGGGCTCAGATGAGGTTTCAGACACGTTTCGGAGTGAGCCGGACTGAATTCTGCAAAAACTGGTGTTTGTTGCCCTCTGGTATCGCAATTGCAACTATAGCAGGGATCCTACAGGTATATACGATTCCTTGGTCGCATTTGCGAAGAAATTCTGGGTTGGGCTAGGTTCGCATTTGCGAGGCCAGCAGGGTTAGCAATTGCGAACCCATCTTTGCATTTGCGAAGAGCTTCCCAGGCCTTCAGTGCCGCAATTGCGAGGTTTTCTTTGTAGTTGCGAGGGTTCGTAATTGCGATAACTGCAGCTGAACATAAGGGCTGAAAGTCGGGATTTTATCTCTCATTCTCTCATTTTTGAACCCTAGACTCGGTAGGATGCGATTTTGAGAGGGGATTTTTACCTACAAACATTGGGTAAGGGATTCTAGTCCATTTCTAATCATATTCCATCAACATATCTTAGATTTTAACATCAAAATCATGTGAATCAAAGTGAAATTGTGATACTTTGTCAAGTTTTTGAAAAATATGAAATTGAGCTTTGAGAGTCGCTTTGGACTCGGATTTAAAACTAATCGCATATATGAACTCGTGGGGTCATGGGTGGACGAAATCTACAATTGGACCCAGGTTTTGACCGGGCGAGCCCCGAGTTGACTTTTTTTGACTTGTTGGGAAAAGCGCAAAGAACTTAGCTTTATCTATTGCAATTGAATTCCCTAGCATTGTTTGATGATATTAAGTCAATTTAGGTAAGATTTGAGCCGTGTGAAGACGGAATTTATGGGAAAAGCTATTTCCTAGTGTTGAAATGGCCTAGTTGAGGTAAGTGTCTTACCTAACTTCGTGTGGCGAAAACTACCCTTAGGATTGGTATTTATTCAATTGTGCTAAGTGAAATTCGTGTACGCAAGGTGACGAGTGGGTACATGGGTTGTACGTGATATTTGACTAGTTTAGGCTACTTAGTCTATTTCCATGTTTTAATTGAATGCCATATCATGTTCTAATTTTCTTAGTCAATGAATTCTTACTTGTGCTACTCCATCATTACATGCCTTAAATGATTTTGTTAACACGTGTTCTACCTCCTAGATGATAATTTGCTCTCATGTTTTAGTTGAACTTGTTGCCTCTTGTATTATCACATGCTATCTCTTTATTGTTGATTATCATTATTTGAAGTTAGTATACATGTTATCTCTTTCGTTGTTGATTATCATTAATTAAAGTTATTGTTCATGTCACCTCTTTCATTGTTGATTACCATTACATGAAGTTATTGTTCATGTTATCTATTTCATTGTTGACTCCCATTATTTGAAGTCATTGCTACGCATTATCTCTTCCATTGTGTTTTATTCTTATTTAACATTGTGGCTATGCATTGTCTCTCATTGTTGAATTATCTGTTTTGAAGTAGTGAAAGTCGTTATCATGTTTAGGCAAAATTTTATTGTTGAAACATCTTCCTTTTGAGTATTTTTCATTGTTGTTGTTGATATACTTGTATCCGTTATGGTGGAGACGTGGGCTATTGTAGTGAAAACATTGATATGGTTGATTGTTGGAAAATTGTGATATATGGAGACATGTGGTGCGAGTTCTTATTGTAATGTGATATTGACGTGTATGCGGCGGTATAAGTCTTGGGGTTGATGTCCATTCGGCGGTATAAGGTGGGACTTATGTGTGTGTTTCTTGTAGGGAACTACATGAAGCCACACGGCGTCATAAGTTGGCTAAAGTGCGTGTAGCTATTTTGGAAACACTATTTGCAAAATCTATTTCAAATGTAAGGCTCATGCGGGCGGTATAAGGAAAGATTGTGATTGAAATTGAGAAATATGAATACGAGGCGGTACCTCGGTTGGGATTCTTGATTTATACGAGGCGGTATCGGTGGCAATTCTTATTGTACACGAGGCGGTATCTCGTTGTGTTATTTTGTTGTTTGTCTCATGTTGCAAAGAGCTTTGGCGAAAATATTTCCTGTTGTTTTGTTCTTCCTTGTTCTAGCAGTTGTTGTCCGTATATGATCATTTTTGTTCTCTTCAGTTGCTTCTTTTATATTGCTTCCATGTTTAATTTTCTGTATTAATTCATGATGTTATCTTGTTTCGTATGAGTTATTTCTTCGCTTTTCATTAATAACCCTTATTACATTTTCAAACTGCTTATTTATATCCTAGTAGGTGTCTTGACCTGGCCTCGTCACTATTCTACTGAAGTTAGGCTTGATGCTTACTGGCTACCATTATGGTGTACTCATACTATGCTTCTGCACATTTTTGTACAGATCCAGATACGTCTACCTGTGCCGGATGGTAGAGTCGATTGAGTTGCTGCTTGGAAAACTTCAAGGTATACCTGCTCCACTTCCGCAGGCCTCGAAGTCACCTTCCCTTTTATTCTGTTTACTGTTGTAGTTCTTTAAGACAGTAATGTAGCAGTTATCCTAATTTTCCTCAGTAGAGCTTATGATGCAGTTCCACTGGTTTTGGGGAGCTTATTGTTGAGATTTTGTTTTGTATTGGAAGGTTATATCAGTTATTCAGCTTTGTTTTAGTATTTTGATAATTGTTTTTGCCAAGTTATTATTATTTGTTAGGCTTACCTAGTCATAGAGACACGACATCCTACAAAGGGAAATTGGGGTCGTGACATATCTTCTTAATACCTTGTTAATAGGTGAAAAGATGTTTGAATGTATATACAAAATAAGCTAAATTAAGTAATAAAAAAAAAGAATATATATAGGCTAAAATTGATTGGGGAAGTACCCAACCTGCACTTCTTTGCAATTGTTTCTTTTATTTTATTTATGTGATTGAGACTTAGTTGACCTCCATTGCTATTTATTTACTGACTTGTATTTGACTTAATTATGGTTTATGTTATGGTTCGCTCGATTCAGAATACATAGTTGAGCGTCATTGAACTTTGGGAATTTTAATAGTAACAAATTGTTATTCTGTTCAGAAATTTATCTTTCTCGTTCTAGTTGTATCATAAGGACCAGGTCTTATCCTACTTTATTTACTTTTACAATTACAAAGTCAAAGTTAGTCGCAAATATGTTCCGCCGGGTAAAAATTGTTTACACCCCCAATTTTACTGTAAAAATCAAACTCTTAACTTCAAACAATGGATATTCTCTCCCATTTATCCTACACAATATCTATATAACCTTTACTATTTTCAATTCCCTCTTCTATGTAATTTTTTTTATTGTACATATGATATTTTTATGGGTTTACCTATATTTTAAATTTTTATTACACCTTACTATAAATTATAGTTTTGTCACGATCCAATTTCTATTTTAGACCATGATGGCGCCCAACATCGCCGCTAGTCAAGCCAACACTGAACTACCCATTTAATTACTCATTTTAATATTTTTAAAGTCATTAAATTTTTTTTAATAAGGAAACAAATAGTAAGTGAGCGTAGTAATATAAAGCATGAACTAAACGTGAGAGAAAGATAGTGAATTAAATAATCAAAACCCATGAGTGTCTACTAGAATTCTCAAAACCCGGTGTCACAAGTGCACGAGCCTCTAGTAGAATGTACAAAACTCCCTAAAAATACTATCTGAAACAGAATAGACAGAAATGATAAATAAAACAAGAGAAGGCTCCGAGGGCTGCAAAATGGAGCATGAGAAGCAGCTCACCACTAGGCCTCCAGGAAATGCGGATGCGCGCCTGGACGAACTCCAGATGTACCTGCCTCAGAACCTACACAATATGTGAAGTGTAGTGCGAGTACATAAACAACGTGTACCTAGTAAATATCTAGTCTAACCTCGACAAGGCAGTAAAGAGGGGTCGACATCGACACTTTTTAATGGTCAATATATATAATGTGCAAGAATTATAATTAGGCACGAAATACAACAACAGTAATAATGGAATAAGAGTCAATAATTTAAATGATTCTTTAACAAAATAACAAATTTAAAGTCCCCAAATATCACATGCTAATCTCAACAAGTAAAGGCCAGCATGTATTTACAAATTCTCAAGTCACGAAGGATATATCGAGTATGATCGGATTTCTAGAGACAACACGCACGAGTTATGCCGAGGTCGTATGGCCCGATCCATAACAATTGTGTACATACACTATTGAGATTGTACGACCCGATCCATGGATGCATCACATTATATACAAATATTGCCGAGGCGTTCGGTCTGATCCACAAGAACAAAAAAACTCATCGGACTACGAATTTCGTGTTTGCAACCCAAGGCAAGCCCATAAAGGAACTATGAATTTTCCATTAAAAACTAATCATTCCACCAAATCTCTAAGCAGTGAATTCGGTCTAACATAATCTTTAATCAACCTTTTACTTATTGATACAAGTAATTCAACTAACAAGTTGAATTCAAATAGTGTAAATGGTAAAATTCTATGTCTACCCGGACATAACATACATTTTAGCTACATACGGACTCTCGTCACTTCGTGTGTACGTAGCACCTGTAATTAGTAGTAAATAACAATTTAAAAACCTTGGGGTAAATTCCCTCTTACAAGGTTAGGCAAGAGACTTACCTCATTTTCAAGTCCAATTCCCGGTCCACAAATCACTCTAAAAGCCTCAAGTCGGTGCCGAACAATCCGAAACTAGCCAAAGGTTGTACAAACTAATCAATAATCGCTCAAAAGTTCATCATTTAACTATTAGAGTAATCTTTCAATCCAATTTGGAAGGTTCCTAAAATTCACCCCTGGCCCACGTGCTCGGATTCCAGAAATTTTTATAAATAATTATTACCCACAACCTCACGAACACAAATATACAATTTCTACCCAATTCCATAATCATTTTCGTGGTCTAATATCATTTTTATCAAAACTTAGTTTTTTCAACAAACTCCAAAAATTTTTACATTTTTAATGTTAAAATCTACCCATAACTATGTATTTAGTGTACATTGTATAGAAATTACTTACCTTCAATAGCTAGGTGAAAACCCCTCTCCAAGAAGCTCTATAATTGGCCAAGAAATGTGAGAAATGAACAAAATGGCCAAAGTCTCGTTTTTATTAAAGTCACTAACTAGCTGACCCTTCTTCGCGATCGTGGAAGAAGCCTCGCGATCGTGAAGGCAAAGCTCCCAGTCCCAGGAAAGTCTTCTTCGTGATCAGGAGTCTCTCACGAACGCAATGCACGGAGCCGCCCTCTCATCTTGAACGTGGGCCTCCACTCGCGAACGCGAAGGGAAACTGAGTTGCCCAGGCACAAGCCTTCTACACGAACGCGACGGGGCGATCACGAACACAAAGGCCAGTGGTGCCAAACCTCCACGAATGCAACCCTTTCTTCGCGAACATGAAGAGAAAAATCACTCAGTCCACAAATCCTTCATCGTGAATGCCAGAGTAACTCTGTGTTCGCGAAGAGAGAAAACAAAACCAACATATCAGTAGTTTTGGACATAGCTCCGGGCGGTCCGAAATGCACCCGAGCCACCTAGGACCCTAACCAACTGCACCAACAAGTCTATAAACATAATATGGACCTGCTTGAACCCTTGGAACGTGTAAAAAAACACTGAAAACTGAGAATCGCACCCTAAAACCAAATTGAATCAACTTATGAACTTTAAACTTTTCAACTAGCTCTGAACGCGCTGAATCATACTTAGACTACTTGGAATGACACCAAATTTTTCATACAAGTCATAAACCACCATACGGAACAATTCCCAGGCTCAGAATCCCAAATGGACCTCAATAACACCAAAGTCTACTCCAAACCAAATTTAAAGAACTAGAAAACCTTCAATGAACCAACTTTCAACATTAAGCGCCGAAACGCTCCCGGATCACCCGAAACCCGATCCGAAAATACTCCCAAGTCCACAATCATCATACGAACCTATTGGAACCATCAAATGCCGGTTTCGAGGTCGTTTACTAAAAATATTGACTCAAGTCAAACTTGGACCGCTTAGGCCACTATTAAGGAACTATGTGTTCCAATTTTAATCCGAACCTTTCCAAACCCAAACAAACCATCCCCACAAGTCATATAACAGTAAAAGCACATACATGGAGTCTTAATTAGGGGAACGTGGATCTAGAAAGTGAAACGATCAGTGGGGTCATTACATTCTCCACCTCTTAAACAAGGGTTCGTCCTCGAACGGGTCTAAAATCATACCTGGAGTGCTGAATAAGTTTGGGTATCTACTCCTCATGTCTTCCTCGGTCTCCCAAGTCGCTTCCTCGATTAGTTGACCCATCCACTCGACCTTTGCCATAGAAATCTTCTTGGACTTCAACTGGCGAACCTACCTGTCAACAATAGCAATTGGCTCATCCTCATAACCCAAGCTCTCATCTACTAAACCGTGTTGTAATCTAATACATGCGACCTATCGATATGGTACTTTCGGAGCATAGACACATGGAAGACAAGATGAACTTCTGATAGATTGGGAGGAAAAGCAAGCTCATAAGCAACTTCCCCAACTCGCCTCAACACCTCAAATGGGCTAATAAACCTCGGACTCAGCATGCCCTTCTTCCCGAACCTCATGATGCCCTTTATCGGCGAGACTTTCAAGAGAACCTTCTCACCCACCATGAACAATAAATCACGCGCCTTCTGATCTGTGTACTCTTCTATCTGGACTATGCTATGGGAAGTCGCTCCTGAATCAACTTTACCTTCTCCAAGGAATCCTTTACTATATCAGTGCTATATAACCTAGCCTCTCCTAGCTCAAACCATCCAATGGGAAAACAACATCGCTGACCATATAAAACCTCAAATAGAGCCATATCGATGCTAGACTGATAACTGTTGCCATAAGTGATCGGTGACGACTCAACACTACTCTAAAGTAGGAAGAGCGGGTTGCAACAGCTTTTACCCGAATAGTGGTTCGGGATCGATTTTCCACAGGGAGCTAGTAGTGGATTTGTAATGTCTGCTTAGTCTAGAATTGCGGTTGTGCTTCTAATGTCTCTTCAAACATATTTGGTTTTGATTTCTATATCTACCTTTATTAAGTTAATGATTGAAACTAAATTATGCTACGAGAATATTGCTAAGTTGTAATTAATATAGGGAAAGATCACTAGGGTCGTGGCATTACCTAGGTGGCTAACTAACGGGTAGATGATACTAAGGATAAGTTGATATAATTGGGGCTTATGCTATAACCGTTGCACAATTGTACCCACTCTCACACCTCTCGGTAGAGAGAGTGATTTTGCCCAATTGACTCTCTCGAGACCAATTGGGTAGGCCAACTAGACCAAGCAACTAGGGTTCAAGTAGGGTGATTACTCTCTCGAGATTTAACCCGTTAATTGGGATTACCATTTCTCATGGGTCCATCCCAATTCCTTATTAGGTCAATTTTTGGGTCATGGACTCTCTTTCTCAAGAAGAGCTAAACCCACAAAGCTAGAATCAGTGTTTGCAACCACCAATCCTTTATTAAAACCTAAAATTAACCCAAATAGCAAACACCCAATATCATCCTAACCTTAGATGGCAACACCCATCAATTACCCACACTAGGGTTGAGCCACAACCCTAGCTAATGGGTTTAGCTAGACATAATTAAAGAAGAAACAGAAGAATTAGAAGAAGAACTAAACATAATAATTAATTATTGATAAGAAACTACAAGAATCTATTGAGAAATTAATGCTAAAATGCCAAAATAGGCTAAAACTTCAGTTCTCACGAGCGCAGCTCAATATCTGGTACCAAACTTAACCTAAAAATGGAAAAAGTATCTATTTATAGTGGCTAGAAAAACTGGACAAAAATACCCCTGCGGGGTCAGCGCGGGCCGCGCAAAAAGGTAGGCGGCCGCGTTGGCTCTTGAACTCTTGAAATTTAACTCTCTGAAGTTGAGGGACGCGTGTCGCGCGAAAGTGTAGCGCGGCCGCAGGAACTCTGGCGCGGACCACGTAAGTGTGACCGCGGCCGCGTTGCTTGCTCTGGTCCAATCTTGGCATCTCTCTGAATCTCTTCACATGGGCCGCATGATAAAGTAGCGCGGCCGCGTGAGCTGAACGCGGGCCGCATAAATCCCACCGCGGCCGCGTGGTGAAAGTTCATAATATACACTTCTCTGAATCTCCTAGTGCGGCCGCGGTCACAGTTGCGCGGTCCGCACTAGGGCCTCTTTTCCTCAACTTCCTTGATCTTTGACACTTGAGCAGGTTTCACTCCTTTCTGGGCCGATATTTGACTTTCGTCGCCTTGTTGATCAAACCTGCAATCAAGTACAACTTGTGAGCAATTTGGGACTATTTTGTATCAATTTATATCAAAAGCGTAGGCAAGTATGGGCATAAAACACGTTAAAATCCTAACTTGTCAACTCCCCCAAACTTAAGCCTTTGCTTGTCCTCAAGCAAACAAAATAAGACCCAACCCTTAAAGGAAAATCCACACAATTCCAGTCTTCCTATGGCAACCTCAACAAGCATCAATTGGGACTAACAATTGCCCTCGATACGAATGCATATTAATACATTTACTTTTGAAAAATCGTGGATCAAGTGTGACACAAGAGCATCAAGAGTTGACACATTTCATCAAAAAGCTTATCTAAATTACTTCGGTCATTGTGGAACCCAAACTCACATGTCCTCGACTTTCCCTAAGCGAACCTCACCTTTTAGAGTATTAACACAAACCGAGGTTGATGGAATTTCACTCATCTCTCTCAAGAAGAAGGTCACAAGTCCGGCTCTAGGTACCATATGCTTGCCCCTTATGTAAGTATCCACTAATGTAGGCTCCCTTCGACTCGAAATCATATAGGGCTTTTGCGGAGTCATTGTGAAGGCTTTTGGGTAAGGGTAGGACATGTTTTTGTTCAAATGGGTTCAATCTTCCCTTAAGCACTTCTTTTGATTCATTTTGGCACACTTTCTTGACTCATTTGAGTATTTCACTTCTTTTCAAGGGGTTAGAGGGACACATTGTCACTCTTTCTTATGCAATTCAAATCATTTCTCCTTTTTCTACTTTTTCCACGCCTTTTTCACTTTTGTTTCCTTTGAATCCCCTTTTTATTCTTTTTCACATTGGTCTTTCTTTTTGTCTTTTTCTTTTATTTCTTTTTCATTGCCTTCCTTTTCCTTTCGCTTTCGTACCTTTTACCACTTTGTTTCCTTTCTTGTCTCTCCTCCCCCAAACTTAGACATTTGCCATTACTCAAGGGAAGATTTTGGGTGCCAAGAGAGGGTATCTTTTAGAACGGGTATAGGCTTGTAACATTGGTTCTCGAAAGAAAAAGGTTCAAGGCTCGAAAGGGTTAACTAGGGATTATTTCATTGGTAGGCTATGGAATTGTTCAACTTTACATTGGGATCAAGGAGAGCCTATAATCACTTCTCAAGTCAAATTTCACCTAGGATTTCGCCTCAACAAACATTCAGGGCAAGTTCTAGACCATTGGCTCGGGCCTTGGACTCATAATTCGATTCCTCGCCACACATGCTAGGGGATTGCTAAAGACATCGAGTTGAGGGCCCACAACGACCTCAGTTATGATTCAAGCGCACTATGGTCCAAGAAGACCACATGATGATTGTTTGGTCAACACAAGAGTCTCAAGGCCACGACTTTCACCATCCTAAACACAACATTATGTCTTTGATCGTAGGATCGAAGGCAAATGTGTTAGGCCCAAGTGAAGCTTTGCCTGAGGTACCCTTAACTATGAAATATCAAAAACAAAAGAAAAATCAAAAACGGACTCAAACCCTTAAGAAGGTTGTCACGCCATCTATCATTGGCAAGAGCCACCCGGTTCGCACTATACTCCACCCTTGGAAAGAACCGTGGCATTAAGAAAACCAAGGGCTTATTGGAAACACCAAAAATAAAACAAAAGGCTACGAGCCTATCTATGAAACTAAAAAAACGAAAAATTTTGCGAAAATAGAAAAACAGAATGAATATGTACAATCCGGGAGTAGATTATATAATAAGGGATGCAAATATACCGAATGTAACTTTATATACAGACCAAAAGAGAATAAAAAGTACGAGAAAAGTAGCTAAAATGTAAAGTTATATACAGACCAACTAGAAAATCAAATCAACAGAACATAAAATGAGAATCTAATATGTACAGTCATCCAGATAATCCAAAAAAAAATGTAGGGCGCACCCCCATGAATAAGAGCTGGCATTGTCCCCAATGCCAACTACACAAATAAGCACAAAAAATCAACGAAAGGATATAGAAGAGCTCCTAGGCCTGGTCCGTCTGCATGGGATCCTCAGTGGTCCCCTGATCCTCTGCATGGGCGGGAACCTCAGACTAGCTCCCGGCCTACTGCTGCTCTGCTGCTGGGATAGTGGCCTGCTCCTGGACCGGCTGAATATCGGGTGCATCAGTGGGGGGAATCTCCTGAGTCTCTGCAAGCTCAATCACTACACCCTCTGTACTAGGAAGCTTCCTCTTCTTCCTTGGAGGCCTGGGTGCCTGCTCCTGCTGTGGCTCTGGTGCTGCTGCTGGAGGAGCTGAATCCTCAAATAACAAGTCTAAAGGCATTTGATCTGCCAATAGCTTGTCCACGTCCGCTCTAAGCACCTTCACCGACTCCTTAGACGCCCTTGACTTTCTCATTTTTTTTTCTCCTTGGCAAGCTCCTTCAGAGTTTTGCCATGTGAATCTACCGCCTTAGTCAAGGCAGCCCGAGTCTCCATAATCTTCTCCTGGTTGGCCAGGAGCTTCTTCAATGTATCCTCAATAGCCTGAGGAATTTGAACAGTGGCTGGTGCTCACTGGGCCTCAACTGAAGTAGCCAATGTGGACAACTTGGATGTCACAGCTGACATCCAGTTGTTTAAACTGGCCAAAGTCTTTGCCAACTGATTGGCTGTGAAAGGGTTGGTCCGGGAAGAAGGGACTGTCGGGCCATCTGAAGAACTAGGACCCGTAGAAGAGGAGGGCACATCATCAGTAATGGTGATAGCTGGAATGGAGGGACGCTCAGTAGAAGGCTCAACAGCAGACCCTACCGCAACTGGCTCCTCAGACTGGCCAATTGGGGCAGAGGTGGGTGCCTTGTGTTTCTTGTCCTTTGGGTTGTCCGGCCCCTGAATGCTCAACCATGAGAATGGGGACACTGGGCGAATTTTCACATCATAGGACTTCTTCTTTACCTTCGCATCCCGGAAATACATGGTGAGAGTGTTGGGATATGGATAGTTCCCAATACTGTCAACCCCCATCGAAGTGATCGTCCTGTACATCACATTCCCCGCATTGATAGGGAAGCCCTCCATAATAGAGGCAATCAGCACAGCACGGGGAAGTGGGATAGTCTAGTCATGGGAAGTGGGGTCAAGCCTGTTGCACACGAATGTAGGCCACCCTCTAGCTTCGAAGTTCAAATTCTTCCTCAAAATCTTCACCCCCTCCTGTATCCAATCCGGAACAGTACCCGGATGAGCCAAATACTCAGCCAACCATGGACGAACCTCCTCCTTCATTTCTAGCTTCTCATTATATTGGGTTTCGTCTTCATCATCAAAACCTAAATATTCATTGAACGCCTTCCCAGAGAACACTATATTTTTATCTCGCACTTTGGTCACAATTGAGCCCTTTTTGGTGTGGGCTACATTGCAATAAAATTCCTTGACCATGTGCTCGTTGGCATCTATCAAGTCATCACAAAAATGCTCCCACCCTATTCTGGTATGAAATTGCTTGTGTACATTGGGGAGTATGGGCAATAGGTCTCAGGTGATTATGCTCCTCTCTGCAATCCGTTTTCTTTTTGGCCAAAATTCCCTGAATTTATGGAAGGCCACTTGGCTAACAAAACGGTCTGCCCAAACCTCAGCTTTTCTTGTTCGTTCAATACCACCAATCTCGGGCACCCCACTATCCGGAACCTCATCATCACTGTTGGTCCCCCTGCTGCACTCTCCCAGATCCTAAAGCTGTGGGGGAGGTGGAGTATTCGCCGCTGCCTGCTGCTGAGCCATCAGACGACTCAGACTGTACATTTTGTGGAGCTTGGGCTGTAGGTGGAGCTGGGACTGAGGGGGCTGATAATAGGTGAATTATACTATAATTGGACCCTAAAAGAACCATATTTTTGTATTGCTTTGTGGTAAAAAGTGATAACTAAATGCTCTGATTAGTGCTTTTCATGCTTTGCAGGCTATATCCAACTAATGAAGTTGATGGAGCAAGTTTGGGATCAATTACGGAGAAAAGGAGGCCAATCAAACAATGCCCACGAAATGCACCAAGTGAAGAGACAAAAGCTGAGCTAAACTTGGCCTGCCACGGTCAGACCGTAACCGCGGTAGGACCGCGGCAGAGCAGAGCTGCAGATTCAGAGGACCTATTTGGCCGCGGTCCTGGCGTAACCGCGGTGGGACCGCGGAAGAACGCGAAAAAGCCAGGGACGAAAGTGTCAAGTCGGGAAAACTTGGTGTAAAACCCTTATAAAAAGTAGGAATTCGGCCATATTAGGGCAGATTTTGTTTTGGAGAGTTCTTGGGCAAGAAACACAAGTGTGAGAGATCACCCAAAAACATCAGAGTTCTTTATTTCTTCTTTTTCTTGCAATTCTCCTTGATGAATATTTTCATAGATTATCTTTACGTTGTTATGAGTAGCTAAAACCCATTATTCTGGGGTCATGGGTGAAACATGAAAGTCGTTGTTTGACGTTTAATTCGACGAAGTTGGTTTGTCAAATTGGATTGTTTATTTAATTCTGCTTTTAGTTATTTTGCTGAGTAGCTAACAGTGAAATACTATCTACGAATCTAGAGTTGAACTCGAAGGTGGGAATTCTAGATTGCATATAGAATTAAATAGACCAGGTTCTTGAACCCGGGCCTCGGGGAATGGATTCGCAATTGGGATAGACATATACCCAATTGCCCTGCTTGGTTGGAATACAGCAATTGTAAATGCGTTCTTGTTAATCTTAATTTCATAGACATATAGGCATTGAGTTAGCTTGTATAGGCGAGTAAGAACTCGACAGATTCTTATGAGTAATATAAACCCTGTCAATCAACAATCCAGATAAATCAATTAGTCGTTTTAAGCCAAGAACACAACATGATTGTTAATTAGCCTGTGACCCTGGAATATCTTCTCCTATTGTTTGTTAATTGAACTTGCTACTCGTTTGGTTAATTGCTCTAGTTAGATTATTTCTTGATAGTTGGGTAGTACAACAAGTACATCTCGATTTTGTGAAAAAAACATCTTGGATAGATAAAGTAATTAGGTTTGAATCAGTCAACTGTTAATCATAAGTCTTCGTGGGAACGATACTCTACTCACTACTCTATTACTTGACGATCACGTCCACTTGCGTGAGTGTTTTGGTCGCAACAAGTTTTTGGCGCCGTTGCCGGGGACTTAGAAATTAGCTACTTGACTGAAGTGAGCTTTTATTATTTATTTATTCGAGTTTTAACCTTCAGTTCACTTTGTTTGTGCTAATACAGGATTTTCTATTGAATGCGAAGAAGTAGAAGCGCGAACAATCTCCTTCCTCTCGATCCCGAAATTGAACAAACACTTCACAGATTGAGGAGGGAGGTGGACGCCAGAACCAGACTTGAAAGAGAGTTGGACATCATAGTTCAACCACAGCCAATTGAGATGGCTGGTAATGAGGAACGCGCGGTGACTGAAGCCGCAAGGCCCAGTCTGGCTAATATGACTCAGGCTATCGTGAAGCCTGATATCACTGGGCACTTTGAGCTGAAACAATACATGGTGCAGCTGATCCAGTCCATAGGGCAATTTGTGGGCCTACCTCATGAAGACCCACAGAGGCATATTTAGAATTTTCTGGAAATTACGGATACTTACAACTATCCGAACGTTTCCAAGGACTATGTCAGGCTAACACTTTTCCCCTTTTCTCTGCTCGGGGAAGCTAAGGAGTGGTTGAATAAGGAGCCAGCTAATTCAATCTGCACTTGGGATGATCTGGCAAGGAAATTCTTAATCAAGTTTTTTCCCACCAAGAAAACAAAGATGTTGAGGAGTCAAATTCTTGGGTTCGAACAACGAGCTGGCGAGACACTTCGTCAAGCATGGGAAAGGTACAAGAAGTTGCTCAAAGACTGTCCTCACCATTGCCAGACGGACGAGGTATTGGGTCACACTTTTGTAGATGGGCTAGATGATGCTTCAAAGATGAATCTAGATTCAGCTTGTGGGGGTAGCTGCATGGCCAAACCGTACAGTGAAATCCAACTCTTGCTGAATACCTTCACTGCTAATGATAATAACTGGCAAGGTGATGGTGACTCTCGAAAGGCAGTTAAGCAAAAATCAGCTGGGTTACTTGAGCTCGATGAGGTGTCAGCAATGAGAGCCGAAATTGCAAAGCTGGCCAATCAGATGACTAGGATAACAATGCAGCAGCCACAACCAATGCAATAGGTACAACAAATGACTATTTGCTGCGAACTGTGTGGTGACAGTCATATGAGTGATATGTGCCCCACGAATCCAGAATCCATCTATTATGTGGGGCAACAAAACAGGGGCCCACCGAACCAGCATGCACAATACGGGAATTCTTACAATCCAAATTGGAGGAATCATCCCAACTTCTCATGGGGTGGAAATCAGCAGAATCAGAATCAGTATAGACCCCAAGGGGGTTTCAATCAGCCTCAGAGACCACCCCAACAAATGGAAGAGAGCACAAATGATTTACTAAAGAAGTTGTTGATTGACAATCAGCAGCTCAGGACCGACTTCAGAAATCTTGAGAGGCAGATGGGGCAGTTAGCAACAAATCAAAACACTAGACCTGCAGGCGCTCTCCCCAGTGACACAGAAAAGAATCCGCAAGTGAATGCAGTTACACTTAGAAACGGGAGGGAGCTTGAGGAAGTGCCAAAGAAAAAGAAAGATAAGTCCGTACCTGAGGGGGAGTTGATCCCGTAAAGTGACAAACGAGCCAAAGAAGACTGCTGAAATTCTAGAGCCAGTGAGGCCCCAAGGCCACCACCACCTTTTCCCCAGAGATTGCAGAAAAAGAATGATGATCGCATGTTCAGCAAATTTCTCTCCATGTTGAGCCAGGTTCAATTGAATATCCCACTTATTGATGTGCTTCGTGAAATTCCAAAGTATGCTAAGTACATAAAAGATATAGTGGCTCACAAGAGAAGATTAACTGAATTTGATACAGTTGCACTTACTGAGGAGTGCACTTCTAGGGTCCAAAATAAGCTCCCTCAAAAGCTTAAGGATCCTGGCAGCTTTACGATTCCTGTGCGCATTGGTAATATTGATGTGGGTCGTGCTCTTTGTGATTTGGGGGCAAGCATAAATCTGATGCCCCTATCGTTGTTCAGGCAATTGGGTCTGGGAGCTCCAAGGCCAACTACTGTGATGTTGCAGCTAGCTGACAGTTCGATAGTGCACCCTGAGGGGGTGATTGAAGACGTGTTGCTGCAAATTGGGAAATTTGTCTTCCCTGCTGATTTCATTATCCTCGATTATGAGGCTGATGAACTGGTCCCAATCATGTTGGGGCGACCTCTCTTGGCTACTGGTCACGCGATTATCAAGTGAGAGAGGGAAA
Source organism: Nicotiana attenuata (assembly GCF_001879085.1). NCBI lineage: Eukaryota > Viridiplantae > Streptophyta > Magnoliopsida > Solanales > Solanaceae > Nicotiana > Nicotiana attenuata. The sequence continues at coordinate 36,756 of NW_017676827.1, forward strand.
GATGATCTTGAGGGTAGATGACGAGGAAGCAATTTTCAATGTCTACAAAGCAATCCAACTTCCCCGTCACTATGAGGAGCTCTCCATGATATCTGTTGTTGAGGTTGATGAGCAAATTCGTGATCTAAGTGTATATCTAGACGATTCTCTAGAGAAAGCACTTATGTTGTTTGATTTGCCTGGGGAATGATGAGGAGGTCGAGGAGATGATGCACATCCTTGATACATCTTGTGCATACATAAAGGGGATACACCCATTTGAACCTTTGAACAGGCCAGAGGGACCTCCTCCAAAGCCGTTAATTGAGGAAGCCCCAAAATTGGAGCTTAAACCTCTCCCATCTCACATGCAATATGCTTATTTGGGTGACTCCGACACCCTACCTGTTATTGTTTCCTCTGACTTGTCTAAATTGCAGGAAGAAAAGCTGTTGAGAGTGCTTCGTGAGCACAAGCGAGCAATTGGGTGGACTATGTCTGACATAAAGGGCATTAGTCCAGCCTTTTGCATGCACAAAATCCTCATGGAGGGCGGAACACAGGCCCATGTGCCCAGCACAACAGTTGCAGCACCGTCAGGAGCAGCGTCCTCTTCAAGAACTACCAGGGTGTCCCGGTTCACAGCATTGGAGCAGGAGGTAGCTGGGCTACGCTCCTCAGTGACTGGTTTGGGCATCCGTGTGGACGATATGGCTGACCGACAAGCCAAGTCGGAGAAGAAGTTCATGGGTTGGCTGCGAGCTCTGGGGCGTGCGTGCAATGTAATCCTAGACACCGTCTCCGACCAGGAATGACCCCTCAGGGAAGTCCCTTTACCTCGCTGCTATTTTATATTTTAAGCCATGGGGACATGTCTTCATTTTTAAGTGTGGGTTGGGGGGTACTTCGTTGTATGTTTATAGATGTATCATTTGAATGATGTTTTTGGTTTCGTTTTGTTTGATTTTGCTTGTTTAGCACTAAGTAGGAATCATTAGTTAAAATAGATAAATGGCTCGTTCCAACGACGGATCCGTTTCGACGGGGTTCTTGAGGGACTAAGTTGAAAAAAATAAAAAAATTTGGAAAATATGTAGACTCTTCCTGATGACGGATCCTTTGGACAATTTTCTTGAGGGAAGTTAGTCTAGGAAAAACACCAAAAAGATTTTTCATTTTTTCTTAGGTAGTGTAGCAACTCCCCCTTGGTTTTTCTTTATAGCACGGTTCTTTTCCAAGGGTTTAACTTGAACCGGGTGTAGGTAGTTTTTTATTTTTACTTTTTATTTGTAGATTAGGTTAATGGGCTACGAGCTAGAAAATTCAAAAGAGAACCCATAGCGTTGACACACCTGAACACAATAGACCCTAGAGTGTAACGCTTAGTCTTGTTTGTTGAATCTCACTAAAGTGCCTCAATCTGTATGTTTGACTAAATTGAATGCTCGTAATGGAGTATCTTGATGAGCTGATCTGAAACGAGTCATGTGCCATGTGTGGTGAAGTTTTGTGTAGTCCATGTATTGTACTTGTGTCTAGAACTTGCCCGGTATGTGAGTCGAAGCGAAATTTTAGGTGATGCTCGATTTGAAAAATGATTTTAGGCTTTCTTGATCTTTTGAGCTTATTGCTTGTCACAAATAAAATTTATCCCTAGTTAACCCTTTGAGCCTATAGACTTTATTTCGCACCCACATTACAAGCCTATACCCTTTTTTTATTCTTAATTGATATTGTTTTGATCCCTTTTCCTCTTAAAGCACTTTAATTGTAAAATGAGCGCTAAAAGGAATAG